>NC_056613.1:1062262-1232979 GCF_018340385.1 Cyprinus carpio | reverse complement strand
TGCTGGTTTCTTCTTAAAGCGGCGGCAGCAGCTGTCAGTGTTAATTCACTTCATCAAGTGCTGATGTGTGATCCACGCTGTGAGAAACTGTGAAAACACCAAAACATATTAATCAACACATTAATCACGCCAAAGCAGCGCTATATCCATTAGCATTACGTTTAGCGCTGTGAATTCTAAATGGACAGAGAGACTTCATTAAATGATCATTGCTTTAAGGTGAGTGCTGATAACAGCTCTGGACTCTCACAGGCTCTCTGCTGAAGCCTGATTTCCAGCGCGGGCGCCCGACGCATGTCCGGACTGCTCAGACGCCGTGGACGGAGGATCGCCAGCCACCTGCAGCCCAGGTGTGTAAGGTTCATTCAGATCCAAACCCACAGCCTTTCACTGAGTTCCTGCGGTCGTCGACAATCTGTACACATATGTGACCCTGGAGCACAAAACCAGTCTTAAGTGTCAATTTTTCAAAATTGAGATTTATGCATCATCTGAAAGCTGAATAAATAATCTCTCCATTGATGTGTGGTTTGTTAGGAGGACAATATTTGTCTGAGATACAACTATATATTTGAAAATCTGGAATCTGAGGGTGAAAAAAAAAAAAAAAAAATCTAAATTTTGACAAAATCACCTTTTAAGTTGTCCAGATGAAGTTCTTAGCAATGCATATTACTAATATATTTACTGCAGGAAATTTACAAAAATATCTTCATGGAACATAATCTTTGCTTAATATCCTTATGATTTTTGGCATAAAAAAAAAATCAATAATTTTGACCCATACAATGCATTTTTGTCTATTGCTACAAATATACCCCTAGAGATTCTTAAACTGCTTCTGTGCTCCAGGTCACATTTTCTCCAGGGTCACATATGAAAATCCTGGTTTCCAGGCTCACAAAAAGCACAGAAATTTCTATAGTGAACAAACTTTTATTTTTATTTTTTTTTTGCTTGCAATTTGTTGGTTCTTTTAATGAATTGGTCAGTGGGTTTATATGATTCATTAAGTGAGATCTTTGTCTGAATGTTTATTTGGTTATTGTTTATTTATTTATTTATATCTGTTTGAATGCATTTCTGTATGTCTGTTTTTTTTATTATTTCTTAAAATTATTTTTAATGTATTTATTTTTTTAAATGTATTTTAAATATTTATTCAAGTCTGTTTAAAAGTATTTAAATTAATTTCTTTTTATTTATTTTTTATTTTATTATTTTTTATATTTTTTTTTATTTTTTTTTATATCTTTTTATTTGTTTTTGTAAATATTTATTTTAATATATTTATTTAATATATTTATGCAAATCCAGTTAAAATTATTTTATTTAAAATCTATTTAAATGTATTACTTAAAATGTATTTATTATAAACTACTGTAAGTGAAAAAAAGACCCTTTTCTCTCTTTAGTAAGTTAAACTTTATAACATGTCACCTGAATAATAACACATCTGCATTTAAATGAATCTCTGAGCTCTGAGAGGTTTGTTAGCACTAAAAGCATGTTCATTATGTAAGCCGTCACCCCGCTGTTTTAGGGAGACGCTTCTGAAAGTGAGCCCAGTGTCTGTCTCTCAGGTGATTTCAGGCCAGTTTCTGCAGCCGGATAAGAAGATGCGGCATCGCACGCGGGAGGTGGACATGTGCGGCCTGCTCACGGACATCATCCGTGAAGAGTTTCGCTGACCAGGATGGTGATGAACAATGGCCTGAATCCCGTCTACAGCGGAGAAGCCGTTAGATCTTCAGGAAGGTGACGCCTTTGCCTCGATTCGTCAACGTTATGCTGTTTTTATGCATGTTCTCTTTCCTAATGATTCTTAAATTGTAGCTCAGAATAACAGTGACATAATGACTTCACATCATTATCTAGAAAGTATAAGACATGAAATTGCATAGTGCACTTTAATTATATCTACATGAGCTAAATGGAGTAGTTACTATAGAGATCTGCTTCATGAAAGCTGCTGAGCTTCTAATTATCCACGCAAGCCTTACAATAAAACCTCACTGGGTTTGCACTGAAGTACAGTACAGTACAAGTCTGAGCATCTTGAGACTCAATCCATCTTAAAAATGACATTTTTCAGTTTACAGGACAATGTCTTGCACATTAAATTTGAAGTCTTCTGAAGTCATAAAATAGTTTTTTTGTGAGGAACAGACCTGTGCATTTTTGCTGCATCAGATCCACCATTTTTAAAATCCGAACATGACTAATATTTCATGTATTTTTAAAAGAAACTTTCTTGGAAAAAAAAATCTCTTTTGTGTTCCACGCAAATAAAAGAATAATAAATCAATATAGAAATAATTGAATAAAGAATAAATAGCAATAATGAATAAAGCAAACTTAAATACAAAAAAAAAAAAGTGTAAAAAAGAGACTTATTTATTTATTTATTAAACCAAAAATTGTAGCTGATGTTTAAATGAATGAATGGATGAATGAACAAGTAAATAAATAAATGAAAAAATCTGATTCTTGAAGCTGATTCTTGTTTCTGAATCAGACGATTTATTCATTTATTTACATTTGGATTAACATATTTTCTAAATAATTGTGGTTTTATAATGAATAAAGCAAACCTAAATTGAAAAAGAAAAGAAATGCGCACAAATGTCAAGGTACAAGCTTTGAAAAAAATGCATATTTATGCATAAAAACGATAAAATAATAATAAAATGTTGTTATTAATAATAATAATAATACATTTTTATATAAAAAGCAGTGTTATTTCTTAATCTAAAATTTCAGTTGCTGTTTATAAAATAAATCACATAAGCCTAAGAATATATATAATATACTAGATCCTTCTAGGGGTGGAAATGTCACCTAATAATTCATTTTTTTAGTTTATTATTTAAGTTGGAAATTAAAAAAAAAAGACTATTGGAGAAAAAAAGGGGGCTTTACTTCAACATTTCATATATAATTCAGTGTTACTTGCTGATTCTTCTGAATTTCCTACACAGTGAAAATTGTTTGTACACCTTGTGCAGGTTTCTGTCTCTTGTTTTTGCCTTCCAGGCTTCTTTCCTCTAAGAAGTCAAAAACACAAGCAGAATAAATAACACGGCTGGCCGATCCCCGCAGGTGATCCCAGACCTGGCTGTGCTGGGCGGTGGTCGCAATGACTCCACAACAATAAGCTGATAGGACAGCGATTCTCCCCGCTGGATCGACTGCAGTCGGGGTTACAGGCACATTCCCTACCTAAACGAAAGTGGCCAACAAGCCTCTGTCTCTGGCCAACGCCTTCGCAGAATCATCCTCAAGACACAATGCGTCCGATGGTTTCGAGGTGAGACACATCAGCATCGGAGGCCTTTGTGTCAAAACTAGCATCACTGAGTTTCATCTTACGTCTCCGTGTTTCACGTTATGAGGTCTTCGTTCTCGTTTCAGCGATTGCAGATGCCCTGGATCCCAAGAAGTTCTTATCGGTCTGTTGAGAAAAGAACGGACCAAATGAGAGCCATGGGCATTGAGATGGTGAGCGCCCAGGTCATTAATGCACACAACCTGAGAGCTCTCCATTTACTTTTAATCAAATTTTCATGCACCGCGAACCACATGGATCGACTGCTTATTAAACTTTCAGCATTGAAGCTTATCGTTGAATAGTGCTGCAGCAGCACAAAGACGCTCCTCAGCTTCTGAGTTTTGGATCTTTCAGGCTGTTCACTGCAGCTCAGGTTTCTTCTGTCTTGTGCATTTATTCCACACACACACGTTTTGGCTGTTTTAGTATTACATATCAAAAGTGTACCTCTTTCAAATGCAAAACCCAGTCATATGGATGGATGGATGCATGGATGATGGATGGATGGATGGTTGGATGGATAGATAGTTATATAGATGATAGATGGATGACTGAAAAGATGGCCTTAGCAATGCATATTTTCATATATATAATAGCGGTAGGAAATTTACAAAATATCTTGCATGGAACGCAGTCTTTACTTAATATCCTAATGATTTTGGCATAAAAAATCATGATTTTTACCCACTATACAAATGTATGGCCATTTATCTGCTACAAATATACCCCAGACTTGGGCTGTGCATCCGGTCACATTTGAAAAATCCTGGTTTTGCAGGCTCACAACACAGAAATTTCTCGCGTGAACATTATTTTTAGTAGTAAAACCTGCTTGCAATTTGTTGGTTCTATTAATGAATTGGTCAATGGGTTAAAATTATTCATTAGTGAATCTGTCTGTGTTTTTTTTTGGTTTGTTTATTTATTTATTTATATCTATTTGAATGATACATTTTTCTGTATGTCTGTTTTTTTTATTATTTATTTTTATTATTTCAAAATTATTTTTAATGTATTCATTTAAATGTTTTGTATATTTAAATGACTTTATTTAGAATCTGTTTAAAGCTGGCTTTTCATTGATTTCTTTAAATGTATTCGCTAATTTCTATTTAAAATAATTTTTAGATCTTTATATCTGTTTATGTAAAACTATTTATTTGTATTTATTTTTAGTATTTATTTGAGATATATTTATTAATAGCTGTATGTAAATCTAGTTAAAATGATTTGTTGAAATCTATTTTGATGTACTTTCTTAAATGTATATTTTATTATTTCTTTAAATCTATTCTATGCAAAATCTATATAAAAATGTATTTTTCATCTATTTAAAAGTGTTATTTACATTTTTCCCTAACAATCATTTCTTCTGTTCTTTTAAATGTATTTAAAAATGTATGCATGTAATTTAAATCTATTTAAAAGTATTATTTCTTTAAAATCTATTCATCTGTATTTAAAATTACTTGCTTTACATGTGTATTTATTGGAATTAGATTGATAGTCCTTATACATGTATATTCATTTTAATTATTTGTTTTTATATATTTATTGGATTGATTTTGAATCAGTAAATCAACAATCCAATAGTCAGAAACCTTAGGTAGCTGGAAAAAATCCTGGCGCATTCATTTGATTAAAATGTGTAGGGAATCTTTCTTTAAACTACTGTAAGTGAAAAAGACCTTTTCCACCTCTCTTAGTAAGTTAAACTTTATAACATATCACCTGAATAATAAACAAATCTGGCATTTAGGAGAGTGAATCTCACGAGCTCGAGAGGTTTATTGTAGCACAAGCATATTTCATTATGTAAGCTGGTCTGCCCACGGTTTTAGGAGACACTCTGGTGCTGTGAGCCGCAGTAATCTATTCCCTCTCTCTCTAGGTGGATTTCAGGCCGGTTTCTAATGGATGAAGATGCGGCACGACGCGTGGAATTGGACGTAATATGCGGCCTTACCACGGACACCATCAAAGCAAAGAGTTTCCGGGGATGAGGATGGTGATGGCTGTAGCCTGAATCCGATCTACAGCATGGAGAGCGTTAGATATCTTCAGGAAGGTGGACGTCTTTGCCCCTGATTCAGTCACGTTATACTGTTTTATGCATGTTCTACTCTTTCCTAATGATTCTTAAATGATTAAATTAGAATAACAGTGACATCAAAGCGGCTTCAGCAACATTATCTAGAAAGTATTAGACGCTGAAAGTGCATAGTTTACTTTTAGTTGCCATATCTAGCATAGGCTAAATGTGAGTAGTTACTATATAGAGATCTGCTTCCTGAAAAGCTGCTGAGGCTAAAATCATCCACGCAAGCCTTACAATAAAACTCCTCACTGGGTTTGCACTGAAGTACAGTTTTGTTTTAGTCTACACGTATCTTAGACTCAATCCATCTTAAAATGACATTTTTGTTTTACAGAATCATATCTGCACACATTAAATTTTAAGTCTTCTTGAAGTCATAAAATATGGTTTTTTGAGGGGCAAGATATACCTGTGCATTTCCTTTGCTGCATCAGATCCACTATTTTTAAAATCCTAACATGACTATTTGTTTCTCATGTATTTTAAAAAGAAACTTTCACTGAAAAAAAATTTCTTTTGTGTTCCATCACGCAAATAAAAGAATACTAAATCAATATAGAAATAATTCACAATGCGAATAAATGGCAATGGCAATGAATAAAGCAAACTTAAATGCAAAAAAAAAAAAAAGTGTAAAAAAGAGACTTATTTATTTATTACTGTTGTAAGCCAAAATTGTGTGGCTGATGTTCCGATAGAATGAATGCATGGACGAGTTAAGTAAATAAATAAAATGAAGAAATCTGATTGCTTTAGTTTGATTCTTGACACTGAATCAGGCGATTTTATCTATTTATTTACATTTGGATTAACATATTTTTCTAAATAATTGTTATGGTTTTATAAATGAATAAAACAAACCTAAATTGAAAAAAGAAAAAAAAAAAATCGTGATAAATGTCAATAAGGTACAAGCTTTTGGAAAAATGCATATTGTATGCATAAAAAATCCAAAATAATAACCTGTATTTGCTATTTAATAATAATGTCATACATTTTATATAAAAAGCAGTGTTATTTCTTATCTAAGAGTTTCTATTTAAGGTTTATGAAAGAGAAATAAATCAATAAGCCTAAGAATCACATATATTATACTGAATCCTTTTAGGGTTGGAAATGTCACTACAATTAATTTTTTGGTTTATTATTTAAGCTTGGAAATTTAAAAAAAAAAAAGGCTATTGGAGAAAAAAAAAGGAAACTGCATTTCAGCATTCTATATATAATTCTGGCAGTAAGCATTTGGTTGATTCTTCTGAATTTCCTAATACAGTGAAAATTATTGTTTGTACACCTTGTGTAGGTTTCTTGGCCCCTCTGTTTTTGCCTTTGAAACTTGCTTCTTCTCAGGTAAAGAAACACAAGCAGAATCAAATAACACGGCGGTGCCTCGATCCCGCAGGCGATCCTCCCAGACCTGCTGTGTACTCGTGTATGGCCCGTCAATGACGACGATAACAATAAGCTGATAGGGACAGCGCATTCGGCCTGAGGCCCGGACTGCAGCCTGGGTTACAGGCACATATCTCCCCTAATGAGCGTAGCACAGCAAGCCTCTGTCTCTGGCCACCGCCTTCTGCAGGAATCCACCCTGGCGACATAATGCGTGCTGGGCGGCTTCGGAGGTGGAGACACATCAACATGGGAGGCCTTTGTGGCCAAAAAACAAGCATCACACGAGTTTCATTTCACGCCTCCGTGGTTTCACGTTATGAGGTCTCTCTCTATTTCAGAAGTTGCACATGCCCTATCTGAAGTCCCGCAAGTTGCACTTCCGGTCTGTAGCAGAAAAGGAAGCAGGTTCAAATGAGAACCATGAGGCATTAGAGATGGAGGGAGCGCCTGTATCATACATACACCCCATAACCCTTTGAGAGAGCTCTCCATTTACTTTAATCAGTTCTTCATGCACTCGTTGAACCACATGGATCGACTGCTTTCATTAAACTTTCAGCATTGAAGCGATTCGTTGGAATAGTGCTAAAGTTAAGCACAAAGGCGTTCTTGCCAGCCTCTGAGTTTTGATCTTTCTAGCTGGGTTCTAATTGCAGCTCAGGTTTCTGGTTCAGCATTTATTCCACACACACACCACGTTTTGGCTGTTTTAGTAATTACATACGAACGAAAGTGGCCCCTTCTTCCAAAATGCAAAACCAGTCATGCATGGATCAAGTGTGGATGGATGTATTGTTGGATGGATGGATTGATAAACAGATTGATTGATGGAGGGGATGGATGGATGAATGGGATGGACGGACAGATTGGACGGTTGGATGGATAGGGGATGGACCGGATAGGATATATAGATGATGGTTGGTTGGTTGGATGGATGGATAGTTATATAGATGATAGATGGATGACTGAAAAGATGAATGGATGGTTGGTTGGTTGGTTGGTTGGTTGGTTAGTTGGATGGATGGATGGATGGATGGATGGATGGATAGTTATATAGATGATAGATGGATGACTGAAAAGATGAATGGATGGTTGGTTGGTTGGTTGGTTGGTTGGTTAGTTGGATGGATAGTTATATAGATAATGGATGGATGACTGAAAAGATGGATGGATGGATAGATGGATGGGTAGTTATATAGATGATGGATGGATGACTGAAAAGATGGATGGATGGATGGATGATGATGGATGCAAAAGATGAATAGGTTGATCGATAAATTGATTGGATGGATGGGCTGATGGATAGATGGTTGGTTGGATGGATAGATAGATAGATATATAGATGATGGATGGATGGTTGGTTGGTTGGATGGCTGGATGGATGGATGGATGGATAGTTATATAGATAATGGATGGATGACTGAAAAGATGGATGGATGGTTGGTTGGTTGATGGATGGATGCAAAGATGAATAGGGACTGATCTATAAATTGATGGATGGATGGGCTGATGGATAGATGGCTGGTTTGATGGATAAATAGATATATAGATGATGGATGGATGACTTGGATGGATGGATGGATGGATGGATGGTTGGTTGGTTGGTTGGTTGAATGGATAGTTATATAGATGATGGATGGATGACTGAAAAGATGGATGGATGGATGATGGATGGATTCAAAGATGAATAGGTTGATCGATAAATTGATGGATGGATGGGCTGATGGATAGATGGCTGGTTGGATGGATAGATAGATATATAGATGATGGATGGATGATGGAAGGATGGATGGATGGATGGATGGTTAGTTGGATGGATGGATAGTTATATAGATGATGGATGGATGACTGAAAAGATGGATGGATTGTTGATTGGTCGGCAGTTGATGGAAGGGATGGATGGATGGATAGTTATATAGATGATGGATGGATGACTGAAAAGATGGATGGATGGATGGATGATGGATGGATGCAAAGATGAATAGCCTTGTTGATCGATACAAATTGATGGATGGATGGGCTGATGGATAGATGGTTGGTTGGATGGATAGATATATAGGATGATGGATGGATGAATTAATGGATCGAATTGATCTTTGAGCAGGTTGATAGATGTATGGTTGGATGGATGGACAGATTGATTGATGGGATAGATGAATTATTGGATGGGATGGATGGATGGACGTTGTATAGGCGGAAGGACGGTTGGTTGGTTGTTTGGTTGATTAATTGGTTGGTGATGGATGATGGATGGATAGATGATAGAGGATAGAGGAATAGTTTATTTTATGCATTTGGAGTTATAACAATGACATTTTTATTTTTGGAATAATTTACAGTGCTGAATCTTGCACAATAAAAACTTATGAAGATCTAATTTATTTTGCAATTTAATTACATGTACAAATATTTAGCCAAAAGAATTAAAATGATATGAGCTTTCTTCAACGCAGAGCCCAGTCATGTACAGTATTCTCTCTCTGTGATGGTGTGGTTTTCAGTCAGATATCGCTGATGTGCCGAATGACGGCTGGATGGGGAACAGGAAGCGGAAGGCGATGCTGCAGCAGAAAGACTCCGAGAGACTGAGAGCAGCGCCGGGACAGAGCCCACTCATCTGCTGCAAAGAGGGTAAATATATGAGATCGAGATCAGCATGAGCAGAAACCCAGACTGTAAATGAGTCAGTAAAAGTGTAGAGTCATAAAATGAATGTAGAGTGGCTCAGATCACTGATGAGAAATATTTGAGTTCATACTGAGCTCTATGCTGGTTTTGTCTCTTCTGAGGAAAATTCATTCTTGTGTTTGCAATGTCAGATTTTTTTAATGTTCATCCAATCTCATTTTTGTAAGTGACTTTTCTTTCTTTTTTTAAAGACGTTTTCCTTTGGATTGTTTCGGGCTACTCGCAAAAGAGAATAAAGGAAAATATATAACAATTTGCTTTCTGCTAAATGTTTGTTATTATTTCTTTTCTTTATTCAGTGATACTGATATCAGTCTGAAAAACAGCAGATACAACATATAAAGTATACAAGAGGGTTAACTTTACCGTTCAGCTGAACTGTGCTCGTATGTTTTCTTAACACTTCAGGCTCCTGATATGTTCACTTCTCAGCTAATATCAATGGTATGAATCTATTCAGATGTGGCCGAAATTACAACAGCAGTGATTACAGAAGGCACTTTCGTGGACCATGTGTAGGCACGAAAACCAGTCTTTTAAGGTGTCATTTTTTTTTTTAAATTGAGATGTAATACTCATCTGAAAGCTGAATAAAATCATCTTGGTTACGACTTGAAGATCTATGATGTATAGGGGCTTGTGTTTTTTGGACAGACAATATTCGGTGGGTTCGTATCCGAGATACCATCACCTATTTTGAGACAACCCATCTGGAATATCTCTGAAGGTGCAAAAAGAATCTACACAATATATTTGAGAAAATTCCCCCACTTTTAAGTCTTCCACAATGCGATTCTTAACCCTTGGCATATTACTAATAAAAATTAAGTTTTGATATATTTACGGTCAGGAGCATTATTACAAAAATTATATTCATTGAAAGCATAACTCTATACTTAACCTCACTCGCTACCGACAGTTGATTGCTTTGGCAATTTACTAAATGAAAAATCGGATAATTTTGACCCAAACAATGTATTTTTGTCTACGATGCTACAGACTACAATAGACCCAGAGACTTAAGACTGCTTTTGTGTGGCTCCAGCAGGGTCACATATCTTGGAATTGTTTTGATTCAAAATTATTGCTAGGGACAATTTTGTCACCTGGATATTGGTAGGGACATGTCATAGCATTTCTACTAAATTCTACAACCTTGATGTTGATTAAGAATTGTGTTTTAAAAATAATTATTTTGATAATTTTTATAAAATAATTATGTTAAATAATTATATTTAATTATTATTAGAATAAATAAATGTTTATAATATAATTATTAGACAGAATAAAGAAATGAATAAAAAATAAATAATTTTTTAATTAACTACAAACCGTCGTGTTCAGCGTGTAGACTGTGATGATTATTGTTTCCTGTCTTTCACTTTGTTTGCGTGTGTCGATTGTGAATTGACACCAGTGGGATCGTGGGTAAAAGCTCAAGGCAGAACTAAAGACTTTCTTCGACGACACTGACAGTCAAAAAGCAATCCAAGACTGTCCGTACGGGCGAAAAGACATCTTCCTCCACAATCCCTGAAATTCCCAAGGAGGCGAAATCGTGCCAAAATCATATATTGACTGCATCCGTCTCTTGTTCTAAGAGCTCTACGTCTGAATCAGCCAGCTTGTTGATTTATTCACATATTAAGTATTCATATTTTGCTTGTCTGAATCTGTAGATACATCAGTGCTCGCACCTCAGCTGACCATTCGGAGGAGCCCTAAAGCAAACGAAGGTAACACATTTACCAGGCTAGAACATCTGATTTGCATATGAAATATGAAATGTTTTTCTAACTTCTCCCCAGACCTACTTGAAGCTCCGCTCCAAGAAGCAGCAGAAGGACCGTGGAGTGCTTTGAAGAAAAAAGCAGGCGAAGGTGACCGAAGCCTTTTGTTGTGCTTGACTTATTGAATTGATTATTACACCAGTGTGTGTGGTCCTGTGGCGCATCGACACTTGAAGCCCTGTAGGGCAGGAAAACTGACAGCCACGGATACAATAGACAGAGGAAGAAAACAATCCTGCTTCCTATTTCAGGCCCATGTCGCACTGCAGAGCTCCCCCTATGAACCTCAAGGTGGACAGGACTGTTGCTCAAACATGATAAAGAGAAAACAAGCTCTGGAGAAGCAGCCTCGAGAGAGCTTCAGGAAAGTGAGAGGTGAATGTAATATTAGGTTTTCATTACACTCACATGTGCTTTTCTCTTCATTCATGCTGTTTTGTACGTTTCCGTGTAACAGTAGGTGACAGATAACTTCTTTGTAAGCTTTTTTAGGCCCCTATGATACAGGCTTGAGTATACCGAGAATCTGTTTCCATTTTAGAACCGCTTTCCAAGTTCTCAAGAACCGGGTATTCGTTAAAAACACTTGCAAATTTCGATTCCCGCTTTAATGATTCCTGCTTTTTGCAATAAATGTGAATTTAGGGATGATGACAATAGTATCTGACCGATATCCAATTGGGCCGATAATGGCTTTAAATGTACATAATGTATCGGCATTTGGCCCGATAATGAAACGAAAAATTATGCCGATATGTCTTGCCGATAAGAGGAATACTAATTATGTACATTTATGTTGTGCTAGCGCGCCAATTAGATCACATCAGCAGTGTGTGCACATTCTTAAAGCAGGTTTAATCTGAATGGTGATTAGTTCACTGTTTTGGATCGTTGCATTTAATCTGTGAAAGCAAGTACAGAATGATGCATTCAGAGTATGGTAGAGTAAACAGTAATAGCACGTGCCTCAAGTCCTAATGGCCCGCTTAGTAAGGAGTAATTAATTCCGTAGGCGGCGCTGTTTTGCCTACTTCTAATAAAATGAAAAGTAAAATACACAGATAATATTTAGACTGTGTGTTTCTGATTAAATAGAGCAGTAATTGATGTCATAAAATCATGAGTATGTTTTGATTTAATGGTCAGAAGCTATAGCTTAAATGAAAAAAAAAAAAAATCACAAACATGACACTTGTAAATTAAATAATTTTATACAGTATATACTGATTGATTGATTCATTTATTGTGTAATCTGTTTTTTTTTTTTTTTTTTAAACAAATTATATGAGCTCAAAGATTGTTTCAGAATTTTTACAAATCTTTTGCTCTAGAGACCATCTACAAATGTTAAATCTTGATATAAAATGTTAAGGTTACTACTGCATCTTCATATCGGCATCGGCCAAAATGAGTTGAAAAAATATAGGCATATCGGATATTGGCAAAAATTCTTATCCAAATCATGCATCCCTGATGTGATTTTAAAGGATTTAAGTGCATGAAGTGAAAAGAATTTGTGCACTGTTTCCATGCAAGCACACATCTGAAGCACGAGAAATAAATGATTGGATTTTTTTATCGAAACTAGGAATCGATAAGAATCGGAATCGATAAAAACTCAAACGATACCCAACCCTTCTATGATGATATCTGTGATGCCGAAAAAGCAGACAGAATCATGGAATTAAGTCATAAAAATGTAATTGACTGTATAATGAGGAATGAGAATTTTGGACGAATAAATCGAAGGAAGGTCAGTACACTTTGGAATCAAAATGCAGTATGTTCTAGTGTCTGTGAATATTTAGCCGAAAATTAATCCTGCATGTAAATGAATAGCGTGCAGTTTCATTTACTACATGCTTATTAACTGAAATTATGAAACTTAATCAGTTAGTCATGCTTTTTGATTAATACAATTTAATTTAACCAATAATAATAATAATAATAAAAACTGAATCCAGAAAAATTAGAAATTGGAAAAAAGAAAATGAATTTGAAAAAAAAAGAAGAAAAAAAAAGGTTTCATAAGGCCCTGATTTGTTTCAGGTTAGAATTTATACAGTGGCGCCAACATTTTTTTATTTATATTTTTTTACTTTGGGTGCATATATGAATGTGAATATTCTTTATTATTTCTGAAACAGTTTTGATGATTTTTAGTGGACGTACCATGGGTGGAGATCATCACATTAACACATTATCATTTATTAGTCTTCACTGAGTAATTATATTACTGTGCCATTTATACATTTGTTAGTGTGGCATAAGTGTGCAAATACTTTTCAGGATTGTATATATTTAAATCTATTCATTTAGCAGACTCTTTTATACAAAGTGTTTTAAAAATGAGGAATACAACTAAATTATATTATGTTGTACAATCTTAATACAGTTGCATTCACAAGATATTTTACTTTTGTAATTTGGAATATTCATGAGTGAAACTGGATTAAAAAATTAGTAAATAAATGTCATTTTATACATTAGGAGTTATACATTAATAAAATCTTACAGTGACATTATTTGTATGTAATTTGGCATATACCTGAGTGAAACAAAACAAAAATAAATAAATACCTTTTATGCTTACATTATTTTTATGTAATAAAAATAAACTAATAAATAAATACATTTGATTTTATACATCAGGAGTTATTATATTTCAGTTACAGTTTACAGTTGGCATTATATGTCAATAAAAGATTAGTGGCACTATTTTTATTTGTAATAATTCACAATGCTGAATTTTGCGCTATATAAGCCAATGTGTTTTAAATAGTAAATGAAGGTCAAATTTGATTTCAGGTTCACTTTAAATGATTCAGTCAGTCTCTCAATTAATGAAAAGCTGTAGTAAATGACATTAATTATAGTAAAATTGAAGAATTTTCTTATATATATATTTATATATAGGTCAACTAAACCCATTACATGTGAATCACTGTAGATCCACATGCTATGAGCCTTGTGAAAACCAAAAAAATATTATAAATGAAGCATAAACGATTTCTTTTGAGTGCAAAATAGGACAAACTCTCGTTATCTGTTCACCCTCAGTGACGGTAACAGCCTTGAAATGAGCAGAGACATCGAAAGGCAGATCAAGACTTTAACAAGCGATCACAAATCAAAGGTATTGAGTGCTTCATTCACTTCCAGCTACTTGTTTTACTCCAGCAGGATCTGAGTATTGAAACAGACGCACTGTCTTTTGTCGCTGTACGCATGTGAAGGACATGGTGGCCGCTCACGTGCTGGAATGGACAGAAATGATCAAATGGCACTCGGCTGAAGAGCAGACTGTGAGAGAGCAACACGTGATTCAACAGTGCGAGACGCTCCGGAAACTGCTGCTGATGGAGCAGGAGCAGCAAACACAGCAGCTCTGGCTCCTCCATGAGAGGTGAGAGAAGAAACGACCCAACGTTGAACTTCGACTGAATTTAGATGAAAGCTCGTATAGCGTCCTATAAGGTTTGTGTCCGAGTGTGTTCCTCTCTTCATCGCTGGCCTCAGGACAGTGACCTGCAGCACTGAGAACTTCGACATCTCTCCATGTCTTTAAAACTTTGTACTTTAATGAATCTTGCGGTTTCTGTTGAGTTGGGGAATTTTGTGTCATGCAGCTGTACCTAACTTGACAACATGTATTCCATATATATATAATATAATAGGTTACACTTTATTTTGATAGTCCACTTTAGACATTCTTCTAACTATAAGTAACTTTGTAACTACATGTCAACTAATTCTCATTAATTAGCAACTACATGTCTACTAACTCTCAGAGTAGACTGTTAGGGTAGGTTTAGGTTTAGTATAAGTTGACAATAAGTTGACAAAGAAAGTGTTAGAAGATATTAAGCAGACAGTCTACTAATACTCTACTAACTGCTAGCTGACATGTAGTTGCAAAGTTACTTACTGCTAGTAGAATGTCTAAAGTGGACTGTCGAAATAAAGTGTTAGCATATAATATAATAACCAGCCTGTGTTCAAAACTATCTCCTTATCTTAGCCCGATTCACAATGGTAAACTTATACTAATGTTTTCTAATTTGAGTGGTACTGGTAGGTTTTTAAGGGAAATTCGAGTATGCTGCTGCAAAATTATATCACGTCTGTAATAGGGCTAGGAAAATAAATCGATGCATCGCGAATCGAGAAATGATCCCACATCGAGATTTTCCGAATGCATCGCGATTCTTTCTCAGGTCGATTCTGAGCTTAGTTTTGAACAGTAGAGGGCGCTGCATGCTTTATTAAACAGCTGTACTCTACTTGTTGCTGAATCCTTACACACACTTGAACCTAAAATAATAATTCATAAAATTCGAAAAAGGTTGAAGCGAATTACAAGGGTGTTCACAGTGGGCTGTGTTTACGTTAATCTGAAGTCATAAAAGCATTCTGAGCCGAGGTGAAATTACAGACTCAGCCGAACGCACAAGTTCTCTTCTTCATGAGCATTTGAGTGTGTGGATAAAAACTAGAGTAGAGCGCCATCTGCTGTTAAAACATAAGCTCAGAATCGATTCCAGAGAGAATCACGGTAGATCTCAGAATCCACCCACGAATCGATTCTGCGTCGATTTATCGTCACAGCCCTAGTCTGTGAACATAAAGAAGAAGTCCCGGCTAGTCTGCAGGTGACGGATCATTTATAGCCTTTTCTCACAGCAGCTGGAATAATTTAATTTATTTTGATGGCGGATAGTGACTGAAATTAGTGCATCTGATTACAGATAGCCTATGTAGAATTACACAAGATTTGCATTTTAAACAGAACCAGTACTAAGGAAGAATAATTTGCTTTTTGGATTAAAATAATTTCTTTATATGAAATTCGAATGGCATGACACCATTAGAGATTAGACTGTACAGAAATTGAAATCTACATGCTAATACACACTATATACACAAAGTCATGCAATGCTGATGTTAACATTAACAATTTGGGTTGAAATGTATAACAATAATGCAATGTTAACATTTAACAATTTGAGAAAAAAAGTATACCTGTTTAGATTTTTTGAACGTTTTGGTGTGATTTGTTGTAATTGTTTTTTTGTTTGTTGGTCAGGACAAATGTGGCAGACTTGTTACTTACTCGGTCAGATGACACTATCCGGTGAAAATTCGTATTTTTGGTCTTCCAAGACGGTGACTGACAACCACATGAAAGTTACTCCTCAAAACATTAGATTCATCCGCGCTGGAGCCGCTAGGAAAATAAATCCGGAAATAACTGCAATTGCAAGTTTCAAACAGAGGTGGCGACAAAGAGGCAAAACTTACAGAATGCAGCTTTAAGCACAAAGCCCTGCGTCTTCAAAAGCCACCTGCAATTTAATTTAACTAGGCATTACACACACTGCTATAGGATTGTGTCATGTGCACTTAAATTAAATCAGTGTCATTATTTTCCGGGCAAAAGCACCTCCTTTCAATGTAAATAGTGAGTGCTGGATTCACAGAGGCATCTCTGTGTGTCTGATAATTGAAATTAACGTCTGTGTACCTTTCCTATTGATCATGTCAGCAGTGATTCATCACATGACGGATGTGTCCGGGCTCATTTCCAGATGTGTAGTGAAGCGCACATTTACAGTCCTAGTGGCGCGGTCAGATGGCAGTAGTTCACTTCATGTCAATCGTGATCAGCGCTGATTTTGTGGGCGTGTTTATGGCATTACCTGATTTGCATAATTGCTTTAGTGATTCAGGTCCTGAAACAATGCAGTGTTAAACAGCGCTATTCATTCTGACTGAATTCTCCCTTGTGTGTGTCACATGGGTTTTTAAAGCGGGTGCGTATGTGTTGTGTTTAACATTAACTTTATCAAACGTTTATTATTGCGATTTCTCTTTAAGCAGCGCATATACTGTCTGCTCTTGTTGTGCAGTACAACCAAGATATTATTTCTCACTGTACGAGTCATTTTATATTAATAAAAAATATAATTAAAATCAATTACTAATTATTTGCTAATACATAAAATCAAAAGTTGCATTCGTTAATATTTAATGGACCTGATTTTAGCATATTTGATATCCTATTATAGTGTAATATTTTAGATTAGTTTATTTTTTTATATTTTCTGTTTTCATTTTAATGTTTAGTCAAAGTTTTAGTTGTTTTGTTGACATTTTTATTACTTTTTAGTTTATTTTAGTTATTTCTGTACTTCAGCTCGGAAACTAGCTAAATAAGTTTATTTGTTTTATATTTTATTTTAATTTAGTTAATGTTCGTTTTATTTCAAGTAATAATTTTTTACTATAATTTTTTATTATTATCAATTTTTTTTAAATGTATTATTATTATTATTGTTGTTGTTGTTTGTTTGTTTGTTAATAATAATAATAACCCTGGTTTTAGCACCCTGGAGAAGTATTGACATGCCCTCACTTTTTTTTCAGTATCTTAAGTTCATAACAAAACGCTTAAAACAGTAAAACATTATATATAAACATCTCTAATAGTTGACATGTCTACAGTTACACAGAGAATGCATATAAATACAGACCTGCTTTATAAAAATGATGGAGCAAATCAGTGTTTATTATAAAAACCAAATTGAAGTATTTCCTCCTCTTACAGACAGAATAAAGAGATGCGGACCAACCAAGCGAAGACCTCGATGGAGAGCAGCAAAGCCATCAGTCAAGACAAAAGCATAAAGAACAAGGCTGAGAGGGAACGGTAATGATAAAAGCTCAGCAGC
Organism: Cyprinus carpio; assembly: GCF_018340385.1. Classification (NCBI taxonomy): domain Eukaryota; kingdom Metazoa; phylum Chordata; class Actinopteri; order Cypriniformes; family Cyprinidae; genus Cyprinus; species Cyprinus carpio. The sequence goes on along the minus strand of NC_056613.1, from coordinate 1,214,946 downwards.
AGTTCACTTTAAAGCTCATACAGTCAGCATTAATTTGTAGGTTCCACTTTCCTCAGTGCTTTGCTTGTATTTTGAGGCACAACTATTGAAATTTAATGTCCAAACAGAACCATCTTGTGCAATTTCATCTATATAATTTGTGCTTTTTTAGGGCCAGGCACCATCTATCAGTGATCCATTTATCTGTTTTTCTCTGATTTTATGTTTGAACTCAGTGCACTGGAGTTTCCATCATTTACACTTGTCAAAACAAGTTTTATTTTATTTTTTAATTTTAATGAGTTAATTCGTTTTAATTAGATAATGTTTTAGACCTTGCTGAAAAAGTTATTTTTGATATACCAAACTGTTTATGTGTCATCACATTTGACCCTGAGAAATTAAAACCCATCTCCAAAATGATTGCATATTTTGGTGCAGTAGGGCCACAATAAAGAGTGCAGTTTGGTTAAAAAAAAACTTTAAAAAAAATTATTACTTCAGATTTAACTTGTTCTGTTTTTCATCTCTAGTCTTTACGCAGACCATTTTTTCATAACCTTTTTGATTTACATTCATTCATTTTGTAGTAGTGTTGGGTATTGTTTGAATTTTATTGATTCCGATTCTTATCGATTCATAGTTTCGATTCCAATAAGATAAAAAATCCAATATAAAAAAAATTAAGTCAAACATTTAGATGTCAAACATGAATTCTGTCTTTTTACAAAGCATTCTGTTGCAGCTGAATAACATGAGCAAAAATCAGCAGCCTACAAAACACTGCAAGAGGAATTTTGCCTGTGCTTTATAAAAAAAATAAAAAAAATACCATAGCAAAAACAACTAGATTAATATAAATTTCAAATATTAAAGTGTTAAAGACAAGTAAACAGTCAGTAATAAGATAGAAACAAACAAATCAATTAGCAATATTATAAATAAATACAACTAAACAAAATTTCAGGTACAGAAACTGTAATTAAAGGTTTAAAAACACTGCATAGTTTTCTTTTTATAAATAAAATAAAGATAAATCAATTGAAGTTATTAAATATATTCAGTCAAGATCAGTGAATGATTTTCTTTTGTTCTTTGATTAACATTAATGACAGGCAGCACGTTTATTAGGCTGTTGTCTCTTTAAGCAAAAATACTGTACATGTGTGTTTTCTTTCTCATCTGTTTACGTTCACGTAAGACAAAAACGGATGTTTATGATGATATACTGATGTAGTTTTCTGTATATTGGTCGACAAATATGAAAGAAGTCAGTTTCGGCTCGGAACAACCTTTTCTATAGTGGAAATACACGGAACGGTCCGAGAACAGACAAAACCCGGGAACCCGCAGCGCGACCGCCGACCGCTGCACACAAACAGGGCGCAAATTCTTTCTGTTCCTGCACTTAATCATTTTTAATCAAATTGAAATGCGAACGCAGGAATTGTTAAGCAGAATCGAAATGCACGCGTCTTATCGAATACCCGGTTTTTGGAAATTTGGAAGCGGTTCTAAAATGGAACCGGTTTTCGATACCCAACGCTATTTTGCAGACACTTTTATCCAAAGCGACTTACAATTGGGGAATACATCAAGTGATTCATCTTAAAGAGGCACACAGACACAGGAAGTGCTCATAATACCAAGTTTCAGGCATTGTTCAAATAAGTACAAGCTAGATTTTAACTCAATAAATTGTTGAGAACACCAAAACAGAACTGAGGGTGTGTTTTGGGAATGCTTTGGTATATAGTAATGAAACTTAGGAATTATCATTGTCATCATCCACTTATGATGTGCGTAAAATCTCAAGCCAGCGCCACCTACTGGTCAGAACCTCACGGAAATTATTATTACCTTGGATTGAACTCATAATTCTTCTATATATTAATGGGTGTTTGTAGAGGACTGATTTTCTAGGTTTATCAAATGCTTTTCCACTATTTTGAACCTCTTCATGGACCATTTTTTTTTTATTATTCCACCCATAAATTGCCTCGTATCATTCATCTTCTGACGAACCCTCACAAACATAATTTAGATTTAACCCCACCGATAAATTGATAACACCAAAGAGGAACTATGAGTGTGTTTTAGGAACACTTTGGTGTATTGCAATAAAACTTAGCAGATTTCATTGTCATCATCCCCTTAAGATGTCCACAAAATATTAAGTCAGCGTCACCTACTGGTCAAAAGTTATAAGCAATAATCTGCCTCCACACATACTGTTTCTAACGGGATGTGTTTGTACAGGAGAGTTCGAGAGCTCAACAGCACGAACACAAGGAAGTTTCTTACAGAAAGAAAGAGGGTAATGATTATAATCCTGTTTGATTTTTAGTTTTTTTTTTTAAATGCATGTTTCTAATTATGTAAATTAACATGGGCGTTGATTGACAGCTCGCCATGAAACAGTCCAAGGAAAGCGAGCAACACCAGGCAGCTCAGCGGGAACAACTGGAGAGGCTGGAGAAACACAATGAGGAGGTATTTCACCATCGGGACCTTGATGTTTGGGTCCTTTCTGCTGTGAACTCTGTAACCTCTACAAGATGAATGCAATTAAGGATGTATTCTTTAAAAAGGTACAGAAGATGCTCTGGTCAGACATAAGATGTTCATAAAGAGCTGAAGTTAGTCAGTGCTCATTTAGATTGACATTTAGCTAACATTGATTTTTCATATTTTAATCTGCTGAAATTTTAATTTGATCAAAGAGGATGAATGTTTTAGAGAGGCGCAAACCAACATCACAAAACATCACTAAATTCATCAGATCCACTGATAATGTTATTTCCTACCAAAATGATGTCACTTCCTGGAAGATGATGTCATTAAGGATTTTTTAAAAAAATTTTTTTAAGAGTAACATTGAAATTGAACTTATTAACTAAAACTAAGATAATAAAATGTTATTAAAGTAATGATGAAATGCTATAAAATAGTAATAAAAAAGTATTTTAACACCAAAATGTTGTGTAAAATTGTCTTTTTGCAACCAGCCTAAATTATCATAGTTAATTAAAACTAAAAGCAAATGGTTACCTGAACAATAAAATAAAGGTTAACTGAAATTTACTATAACAAACAAGGACTTATTTCAGCTGCATTTCTCATTTTCATTAAAGGGATACTCCACCCCAAAATGAAAATTTTGTCATTAATCACTTACCCCCATGTCGTTTCAAACCCGTAAAAGCTCCGTTCGTCTTCGGAACACAATTTAATATATTTTGGATGAAAACCGGGAGGCTTGTGACCTGTCTCATAGACTGCCAAATAAATAACAGTGTCAAGGTCCAGAAAAGGTATGAAAGTCGTCATCAGAATACTCCATCTGCCATCAGACGTGCAATCTGGGTTATATGAAGTGACGGGAACACAAGAAATCAAAAATAATGACTTTATTCAACAATTCCTTTGTCAACAGTCTCTCCATATCACTGTATACTGCGTATGCCCTTCTGTAACATCCGCGCCACAAGGATGCGCTGTTTCTACATGTATTTAGCTTTGATTTGAAAGAAAACAGCGCATCCTTGTGGTGTGGAGGATACAGAAGAGCATACGCAGCATACGGTGATATGGAGAGACACAAAGGAGACTGTTGACAAAGGAATAGTTGAATAAAGTCGTTATTTTTGTTTTCTTGTGTTCCGGTCGCTTCATATAACCCAGATTGCACGTCTGATGGCAGATGGAGTATTCTGGCGACGACTTTCATACCTTTTCTGGACCTTGACACTGTTATTTATTTGGCAGTCTATGAGACAGTCACAAGCCTCCCGGTTTTCATCCAAAATATATTAAATTGTGTTCCGAAGAGGAACGGAGCTTTTACGGGTTTGAAACGACATGGGGGTAAGTGATTAATGACAAAATTTTCATTTTGGGGTGGAGTATCCCTTTAAGGTTAACTTGAAGTACTAAAAAACTAAATGAATTAAAACTAAAACAAAAACTGTATTTAAAAAATTAAAAATGACAAAAACACACAACAAAATTACTAAACCTTTAACTAAAATTAAAGTGACAACAGAACAAATATAAAAATTAAAATCTAATTCAAAATATTTTCAAATAGTATAATGTAATAGCATATCAATGATATGCAAGTAACATCGGGACACGGGAAAACCATATAAATTGATTATAATTTAAAATGGTATGACATTTTTGGAAGGAAAAAAAATGCAAAGACCAAGAATATTTCTGAATGAATTACATTCTAATAAATTACTAATAAAGTTCTGTTTTTTAAAATATTGGATAATAATATTTTTAAAGATATATGATGGTATGGCATGAAAATATAGTGCGCAGCAGAAATGACCCGTTTGATGATGCTTGAACCCGTCATGTGGATTTGATCATCACTCACCATGGATTTTATTTTGGCTCTTTTATTCAGCTGTTGAACTCGTGCTATGCAAAATCACAATGCCAAGGTAGGACTTTCTTCTCACAAATCAATTTTACAATGCCTCCCCTTTCCCATGATTCTTTCCTTCCTCCCCGTATGAAAGTCCAGTCCATCACGTCTGTGAATTATTGCTCCTCCTCCACACCTTCACAGACTACTGATCAGACAGACGCGGGCCGAGCAAGCCGAGTCCTTCCTCATGGGTTCTCTGTTTATTTCAGAGAAGCCCATCAGGAAGCTTGCAATCATCTGGAGATGTCAACGTGTGTACAAACTATAAACAACTGTGTAAAAAATGGATTGAATACTGATTTTTTGCTTCTTGTAGCACAAAAGTGAAACTTTTCTCCTCAGTTACTCACTGCCATGTCAATCCTAACCCTTTCTTTCTTCTGTGAGAATTATTTAAGAGTGTTCACTCTGTTCTGTCAAACTGGCAAAATAATCTAAAATATTTCTCTGTTTGGGATTCACTAAAGAAAGTCTTAAAGGTTTGGCACAACAGGAAGCCCCAGCAGGACATTTTCTGTCATCAGAATTACTGATATTGTAGCAGTAATTTCCAGCTCGAATGTGTCTTATTAAATTCTGACACAACTTTTAAACAAAATTTAAACAACTTATTTAAACAACTTTTTTTGTTGTTAAAATAAGAACAGATAATCAAATTACAAACAGCAGGGCAAGGATACAAATGAAATAGTTTTTCTTTTAAGGTAGGTTTAGTATTCAGGTATAAAACACTACAGAAATTGAATAATCAAATGTAAAATAAAACACAGTATTAATGCTTTTTCTGCCCAGGAATGAAAAAATAAAGGTAATTTTTAATTTCAAAATTCTGAGAATTGCAAGATACAAAAAATTGTGTGACGTAAACTCAGAATAAAAAAAAAAAAAAAAAATAGAATTGCGATGAATAAATTCGTAATTTAGACTTTCTCGCAATTCTGAGCTTGCATTGTACAAAAAATGAAGGTAATTACAGTGTTTTCTCTCCTAATTCTGACTTTTCTTTCTTCTTCTTCTTCTTTTTTTTTTTTAAGAAAACATTTGAAATTACCTTTTTTAAATTCATTTATTTTTTATTATTGGCAGAAATGGGCTTCCACAACACAAATAATATATACTGAGCTACTAAAGTTGCTAAGTCAGGAGCAGTGAGTGATTTTCTTTTTTTGTTGTCTGCTGTCACTTTAAGACCTAACTCACAGATCCAATACACTGATAAACGTCTGATTTTCTAACAGTTTACGTTTGTAAATCGTTCATAATTGGTTGTGTTTACTGTATGTGACCAGTTGCCAAGATGGTGATATTTTGACATGCACGTCTTTTTAATTGAGTATGTTGGACTTTGTTGCACTGCACTTTTCCACTTAAATGGCAAATTATGCAAATTTAGAATTCTGACTTTCTCAGTTTTTTTTTTTTTTTCTCAGAATTCTGAGCTTTTATATTGCAGTTCTGTTTTTTCTTGTTTGCGGCATGGAATAAAAAACATTTTTTTTTTCTTCTCAGAATTATGAGTTTATATCTCACAATTTCTCAGAATTGTGAAGAAAAAAGTCTGAATTATGAGATATAAACTCAGAATTGTAAGATAAAAAGTTGCTATTAACTTTTTATTTTTTTTATCCTGTGGCATAAACAAGCTTCCACAGTCACTTACAGTAATAATGAAAAACTGCAGAGACTGCACAAGAGTTTAAATGATGACAGAAACTGTAATATTTGCAATATGTTTCACATCTGAGCTGATGGCAAATATTCACAACTCAGGACTGATGTTGTGAATCCTAACTGGTTTTGTCTGCTGGAGGATTGTTTCACTTGCTGTTGATTTAAATGCAGCGAATAAATTAGCTGATTTTCCAGCCACTTCATCTGCTACAATCAGCAGAGGAAACACTGTACGTCACATCACATCTCCACTGACGGCTCTCACACAGAACAGCAGTTAAAACACACAACGTGACTGACTAGTTTGTGAGCCTGCAATATCCTCCCTGCAAGAAAGTTAGTTCTCATGTTGAGATGTTATTCAGTAAATAGGATTTATGAAATCCAGGGCTTTTTTTAACCTGGCTCTCTGGATAGCATTACCTCTGGAGGCCGATGATTTGATTCTGTGCTAATGTGCGTCACTGTCATCATTACAGACCAGAGAGACGGCAGAGAGGACCGAACAGAGCGCTGAAGCTGAGCGATCAAACCCACGGCTCGCTGCAGTGAGAACGCACTTTCACACGCACTAATGCTCTGTATGTGCACTATATACATAGAACTTGTTTTTAGTGAAATCAGCTTGGTATTTATTTGTTTTATGAATATTGAATGTTTTATAAATATTGCATATGAGCGCACAGATATTCTGTGATTTGTCAGCAAAGAGAGAAACTGATTCTTATTTTACAAGCCCAGCTACTTTTAAGTCAACATGAAATTAAAATGAACTTTTTAATGTTTTTAAAACATGTATCTCATCTTATTGTGAATGATTCATCAGTACATATTGTATAAAAAAATAAATGTTTGTCTTTTTTAAAAATATAATAACTATTCTGGTATGAAACGCCAACTTTTAACCATCTAATCTTTTTTTTTTTTTTTTTATATTCGCTTAGATATGGAAATATATTTTGTATAATGGATTGTAAATGTCATTTTATGTTGACTTTGAATATGGCAGTGAAATATAAACAGTAAAATCTAAACCATGTATCTGAGAGTCTTTTGAAATAACACTGTTTTGAAGGTCGTGCAAAAAAGCATGTACATGTGTTGAATTGATATAAAATCCATTTTATTGGCATTATTTTCTTCCAAGTGTTCTTTCTTCCTCCGTTCAGAGCATAAAACATTTTGGAAATGCATGCGATGTTTCTTATCTTTGGATGAAATCCATCTGCTCAGTGACTGTAAATGAAAGGACTGTTCAGGGTTCATTACAGATGAATCAGAGACACAAAAACCACTGCTTCACTTCAGAAAGACAGAGAAAACTTGCACAGACAAGGTTAGTGCACAATTTTATCACACAAGTCTTATCTTAAAGGAATCGTTCACCCATAAATACAAATTTGGTGAAAATGTATTTACCCTCAGGCCATCCAAGATGTAGATGATTTTGTTTCTTCATGGGAACAGATTTGTGGAAATGTATTACTTGCTCAGCAATGGATGCTCTGCAGTGAATGGGTGCCGTCAGAATGTGCCGTCCATCAGTTAACATCTGGAGAAGTCCAAAGCTGCTTGTTTGAAATAAACAAATCCATCAAGACATTTTTAACTAAAATACGAGTCCATAATGTGAGAGACAACAGTAGATGGACTTTTTTCACTGGAGGAAGTGTTATTATGGATTATTATTATTAATATTCAATCTATAAGCAATCTTAATGATGGATTTGTTTCAGTTTTTGTCTTCTCCAGATGTTAACTGATGGACTGGAGTGCTGTGGATTACTTGTGGATTATTGTGATGTTTTTATCAGCTGTTTGGACTCTCATTCTGACGGCACCCATTCACTGCAGAGCATCCATTGCTGAGACACTGATGCAATGCTACATTTCTCCAAATCTGATGAAGAAACAAACTTATCTAAGTCTTGGATCTAATTTCTTTGAAATGATTGTCTGTGGGAATCAACAGCATGTCAGAGATGCTGTTCATAATATTAAACCCTGAACATTATGCTTTAATATTATTGTGCAACACTTTTCTGACTCATTTTCACACTACCAGATTTGATTAAAAAACACAAGCTGTTATAACCATATCATCGTTGTTTGTTTATATCCTTTGTATTCCACATTCTGAATTCAATTACCATTGCAGGAAATTAACAGTCAAGAGCATCGCTGGCACCGAGCGATAATAAGTTTCATTCTCAACTGCTCTGACTACAACAATCATGATCAGGACTATTGCTTCTTTAAAAGCGTCTGATTGCGGGCGGTTTCATCATTCACCCGGGTTCAAATGTCTGCCGACCTCTTCACATAAAACACACTGAGCCAAATGATCCCAATGAAACAATGAACTCACACTTGAGCTGTGATGAAGAGTGGAAGCATGCAGTGCTTTAAGAGTTTCATCAATCTGTCTGCTTCACATTGAGAACCCGCTTATCAAAAGCATTTTCTAGGAAGTTTTGCTAACGTTGCCATTAAGTTATGAAAATGTTACGGAATGCTCAAAATAGTCGACCGATATATCGGCCGATATTTAGCATTTTTCAAATATCGGCATTGGCCGATAAGTTTTTCTGTTTGGCCGATGCGTTCGTGGCTGGACTTTTATTTTGACAGCACTGAGAACACAGCGCCTGAACACACAGTGCTCACATTCTCCCTCTTGTTCGCTGCCGTTGTTAACAGTTCTATCTAATACGGATAGACATCTGTCTAATAATCAGATAGAATGGTTAAACAAAGGAATTAAAATGTATACAAAAAGTATTATAATGATTGCTTTTATATTGTTAGTAATAGAAAAGCAAACATTATAATACTTTCTCGTTTGCCGTCAACATTCAGCAATACGCTTTTACATCATTAAAACAAATCTTTGAATGAGTAATGAACACCTAATTTCAAAAACCTTGCAAACTTAGTCGAAACCAGCTGTGAGATCGTGTGAAGTGTGGATGTGTGTCCTGCACGATCACATGCTCTCTGTGTGACGGTCGGTCCGTGTGAACTGAATGCTGACAGGAGGAGAGTTCAGCTTCACTGACATGCGCGAGCGACAAACTTTAATCTCTTATTTCAAATTATGCTGAGCTTCATGCTTTTGCCCTATGTCATATTCATGTCATTTTCTCTGTGCTGTGTGTACAATTAGTGTTACCCTGGCTTTATTTGAAAAAAAAAAAAATGTGATTCCCAATGCACACAAACTTCCCAGAATACTGAGTGCCCTGTTGGTTACAGTGTTTACTTCCTTTTTATTTATATTTTTTATTAAATATTTTGTGAAAAATACTTTGCCACTTAAGTATTAGAATGTTTATTTTACACATTTATTTTTTTCCCATTTAAAATGATTTCAAATTTCTTAAATACAATGAATAAAAATGATTAATTGAATTTACTAATTTTTTTAAGGTAAGTGGTTGCAATCGATTTATTTTAGCTACATTTAAATAAATTTAGTTGACTAACTTAAAAAAAAATATATTATTAAATGTAGATAAAATAAATTGTTTGCAACCACATACCTTTAAAAAAAAAATAGTATAATTTTTTTTTTCAGTGATATTAAAATTATATCAGCTTTATATCAGCCACCCTGCTTTCCAAGATATCGGTATCGGCAGTTAAAAAACCAATATCGGTCGACCACTAGTTCAAAACATGTTTCATTGGTTATGTGAACATTCCATCCTTGTGCAAACATTATGGGAATGTTACTTTTAAATCTTCTCTGAACATTCTGAAACAAGTAGTAACATTTAAAAAATGTTAGCTGAACATCCAACTTAAAAAAAAAACATTCCATGAACACTTTATAAATAATGGTTTTGTGCTAATGTTTTGAGAACATTAATTTTGAACAAACATTCTATTAACATTATGGAGCGTTTGTTCATAACTTTGAGAGAACCTTGCCAGAATGTTCTGAGAACATTCTCTGTTAGCTGGGAAGAGATCGATCATCTGAATAACATGCATGTACCCAGATAACAAAAAAAGAAGTTTTAATTAATTTGAAATGTTTATATGATGTTAAAATGTCCAGTTTCCTTGTTGCGATTAGAACATTATTTTAAGGTTACAGTAACCTTAGTACAACATTCTCCTATCCTTTTTGTACTCAAAATAGAACTTTCTCTGATCATTTATTTGTAACATTCTAAAAAAAATTATCATGTCAAGTCTTTTTGTCAAAGTTATTTAAAGGTTTCAATAACATTAGTACAACATTCTCCTAACCTTATATTTACTGACAATATATATTTTTCTTTGAATGTTTATTTGTAACAGTCTAAAATGTTCTAACGTCATTAGAATTTTATTTAAATGTTACAATAATGTTAGTATTACAACATGCTGCAAACCTTATTTGTACTCAAAATTGCCTTCTCTGAATGTCTATTTGTAATATTCTAAAACCGATAAAAAGTCTAGTTTTTTTTTTAATCATTATTAGAATGTTATTTAAAGGTTACAATAACAAAAACATTCAGCAAGTATGACTAAAATTATAAGTATGTTCTGAAAATGTTATTCTGAGAATGTTTTCTTTCAAAATTATGAGAACATTCATCAAGTACAAATAACGTCGAAAGGATGTTCCATAAATTTTGTTCTCACAACATCTTATGATAACATTATGAAAACATTTAGCAAATCATATAAAATTTTTAGAATGACGTTCTAAGAATATTTGTTCTTAATGTGAACATTCATCAAGTAGAAATAACATCATTAGAAGTCAATGATGAAGAACGTTGTTCTAGGAAAGTTTTCTCATAGCATTACTAGAATGTACAGGTACTTCTCAAAAAATTAGCATATTGTGATAAAAGTTCATTATTTTCCATAATGTAATGATAAAAATTAAACTTTCATATATTTTAGATTCATTGCACACCAACTGAAATATTTCAGGTCTTTTATTGTTTTAATACTGATGATTTTGGCATACAGCTCATGAAAACCCAAAATTCCTATCTCAAAAAATTAGCATATTTCATCCGACCAATAAAAAGAAAAGTGTTTTTAATACAAAAAAAGTCAACCTTCAAATAATTATGTTCAGTTATGCACTCAATACTTGGTCGGGAATCCTTTTGCAGAAATGACTGCTTCAATGCGGCGTGGCATGGAGGTGTTATGTGGCACTGCTGAGGTGTTATGGAGGCCCAGGATGCTTCGATAGCAGCCTTAAGCTCATCCAGAGTGTTGGGTCTTGCGTCTCTCAACTTTCTCTTCACAATATCCCACAGATTCTCTATGGGTTCAGGTCAGGAGAGTTGGCAGGCCAATTGAGCACAGTAATACCATGGTCAGTAAACCATTTACCAGTGGTTTTTGGCACTGTGAGCAGGTGCCAGGTCGTGCTGAAAAACGAAATCTTCATCTCCATAAAGCTTTTCAGCAGATGGAAGCATGAAGTGCTCCAAAATCTCCTGATAGCTAGCTGCATTGACCCTGCCCTTGATAAAACACAGTGGACCAACACCAGCAGCTGACATGGCACCCCAGACCATCACTGACTGTGGGTACTTGACACTGGACTTCAGGCATTTTGGCATTTCCTTCTCCCCAGTCTTCCTCCAGACTCTGGCACCTTGATTTCCGAATGACATGCAAAATTTGATTTCATCCGAAAAAAGTACTTTGGACCACTGAGCAACAGTCCAGTGCTGCTTCTCTGTAGCCCAGGTCAGGCGCTTCTGCCGATTGTTTCTGGTTCAAAAGCACACACCTGTGCACGGTGGCTCTGGATGTTTCTACTCCAGACTCAGTCCACTGCTTCCGCAGGTCCCCCAAGGTCTGGAATCGGTCCTTCTCCACAATCTTCCTCAGGGTCCGGTCACCCTCCCTTCTCGTTGTGCAGCGTTTTTTTTGCCACACTTTTTCCTTCCCACAGGACTTCCCACTGAGGTGCCTTGATACCAGCACTCTGGGAACAGCCTATTCATTCAGAAATTTCTTTTCTGTGTCTTACCCTCTCGCTTGAGGGTGTCAATGATGGCCTTCTGGACAGCAGTCAGGTCGGCAGTCTTACCCATGATTGCGGTTTTGAGTAATGAACCAGGCTGGGAGTTTTTAAAAGCCTCAGGAATCTTTTGCAGGTGTTTTAGAGTTAATTAGTTGATTCAGATGATTAGGTTAATAGCTCGTTTAGAGAACCTTTTCATGATATGCTAATTTTTTTGAGATAGGAATTTTGGGTTTTCATGAGCTGTATGCCAAAATCATCAGTATTAAAACAATAAAAGACCTGAAATATTTCAGTTGGTGTGCAATGAATCTAAAATATATGAAAGTTTAATTTTTTTCATTACATTATGGAAAATAATGAACTTTTATCACAATATGCTAATTTTTTGAGAAGGACCTGTACATAATTTCATAAGAATATTCCAAAAACATTTTTAAAGAACATTTACATAGCCTTTATAAAACGTTGTGGGAACATTCCCTGTCAGCTGGGAAAAGTGCACGCAACGTTTTGTTTTGCTCAGATTTTTCTGTGAAGATGATCAAGTTTTTTTTTCACTCTCAATCTCAATTAGCGCTGGTCGTTTTTGGATGTTGGCTTCTGCTTGAGCAGTCAACATGCTGTAATATACACTTACTGGCTCATGTTGTGTTTTCAGCCTTTGAATTAGTCGTGAAGCAGATTATGAGTTAATTGAGTGAAAATGCAATGAGTGTTTATGATATCTTAGTGTTTGAACAGCTGCTTTTATGATTGAAAAGCGTGTGTTTCCCTCCCACTGAAGGAGGAATAACAGCTGTTTGATGCTGGAAGCAATATTCCTGATTATTTACGATCGAATGTCTGTGTAAAACCTGTATTGTTGTCGTTTCAGCCAACTAAAACCATATTTTCGGTTTGATATGTGTATACCGGTCTGATCAAATGACTTACAAAATGTTAAAGGAATAGTATAAATGTTAAAAATTACAACTGAAATGACTTTAGCTTCATTTGTGTCATTTAAACATTGGCTTATACGGTATATAGAGCAAACTCCATCCACATTAATTATGCTGGTGATTCATAAACATAAGCTTATCCACCTGGACATTTTAAGGTTCTTGCAATGTGGAAAAACTAATTGTTTCAAGAATGTATCTTCGGTGAAAGTGAAGTCATGAGAATGTTGTCTATGTCTAATCATGCTAGAAAAACCTGACATTTTAACATTCATAAAATATTTAACAGTTAAAAGTTCAAAAAAAATTATGTTGGGTGAAAAAATGGACATTTGAACATTCTTAAGAGTTTTAAAAATACATTTTCAAAGAGTGTTGTATGTGAGGTGAAAAAGTCAAATGTATTTGTAACAAAATGTATTTGACAACAAAAAGTTTTCAGTGAAAATAAAGTTACAATGTTGCATGAAACATTTTTGTAATCTTTAAATAATGTTATAATCATGACAAGAAAAAGAATATTCAAAATAAGCGTTCATATAATGTATTTTTGGTGACAATAAAGTTAGAAGAATGTTGTGAGAAATGTTTTTTGTAACATTTCATTAACATAATCATGAAAAGAAATACTGGACATTTTAATATTAAAGAAATATTCAAAAGCATGTTGTGCTGTATGTCAGGTCAAAATAAACAGTAGAAGTTTATGAGAAGTGTTTTTGTAACCTTTAAATAATGTTATAATTGCAATAAATACTGGACATATTTTAAGGTTCATAGAATATTAAAAATAAATGTTGAAAATGAATGGTGGGTGAGAACGTAAGAAATGTTTTTGTCACCTTTTAAATAGCATTATAATTACAATAGAAAAAACTGGACATTTTAACTTTCTTAAAATATTTATAAATGAAAAAAAAAGTTATCTGTGTAAAAGTTAGGAGAACGTTGAATTTTTTTTTTTGTAATTTTTAAATAATGTTATAATAAGTACATTTTAACATTCTTAGAACATTAAAAAATAAACATTCAAAAAATGTATTTTTGATTAAAAAAAAAGAATCTAGTCAAACATAAGAGACAATTTTGAAACTGTTCTAATCGTGATAGAAACTTTTTTTAACACTGTAGAATATTAAAAATATATGTTCAGAGATCAAATGTACTTTTTATTTTCATGATTTTCTTTTTAAAATCTAGCCGAACATAAGAGACATTTTTGAAACCTTTAAAATTTTTCTAATCGTGATAGAAAAAATAGACTTTTTTTAATGCTATAGATTATTAAAAATAAATGTTCAGAGAATGTTGTGTGTTGGGTAAAAATAAAGTTAAGAACATTGTAAGAAATGTTTTTGTAATATTTAACATGATCACAAGAAAACAGGACATTATAACAGTTTAGAAACATCAAAACAACCAAAATGATAAGTCTGGAAAAGGGTTTTAGAACCTAAATTTGTCACCAGAGTAGACTAGCCCTATCCTAAAAGATCATTTAGACATCTTGACATCTAACCAACATTTTTTCATTCTTTACCAGAAACACAAGCTCCAAATGTCTGCTTTTAAACCCCTCCAGATGAATTGCATGCAAACCTCATACATGTTCGGTGCATTTAAGCATCAGACCTGCGCTCCACATTCATCCAGCTGAACATAACCTGGAATCTTTTTCTTATTGTTTTGCTGCGTGTGTGTGTGTGTGTGTGTGTGTGTGTGTGTGTGTGTGTGGTCTGGCAGACATGCGTTCAGCTCTGTTTGTCAGGTTTCTAGTTTGCTCGTCGTTGTAATCGCGTTACACGTGCTGTCGAGTCTTGCAGGAGATTCACAGCGAGAGAACGTCCTGTTTTGATTGCGATTCTCACAAACACTGTTTTCTGTTCCACATCCAGCTCGCTTAGCTTTCATAAAACAGGTTATAGCCCCGGGTCATGCTGCAATTCTAACATATGATAAATAATAGAGGAGACGAGGATTGTTTGGCAGCCTGACCCCTCGCGCTGATGAAACGCTGATTATTTTCCTAGGAAATCTGGCTGAGGCGGATTTCTCCAGATGTTTCTCTTCAGAATATTCAAGGATTTGGGTTAAATATGGAGAATTAAGTGCGCCTGTCGAGCAGCGCCGGAGGTTAAACATCCCTCCGACTGCGGAGAAAATTTCACAAGTCTGAAACATAATCACAGGCCGTGATAAAGAGATGAGGAGAGACTGTGTGACCCCGTCATGTTCAGGCGCTCAGCCATTAAAGCGTTTTAAAGCACTTCCAAAAGGTAAAAAGCATAATTATCCTGCCTTTAATACGACACCTTCATCAGTGTTATTTTCGTATATCATTGAGATGCTCTTACAGTTTTGTTATGGAAGAAGCTAGTAAAAATATCATGACATAATGGCTTTTTTCATATGCATTTAACATTTTTCCCAGCTTATTCTATCATTAAATTATTTTTAGCAGCCATTATATCATAATATTTTTTTGCAACTTCTTCCATCTTGAATTTATTTATTTGATTATTTTTAACATCTACTTTATCATACTATTTTCTCACGTTCTTCCATTTTAAATGTATTCTTAATAGTTTATTATTATTATTATTTTAACAGCTATTAAATAAAATTTTCTCAACTTCTTCCATCTTAAATTATCATTATTTACTTTTTTTAACCGCCATTATCATATTTTCTCAACATCCATTATTATTATTATTATTATTATTATTATTATTATTATTATCATCAACCGCTTTTATATCATACTGTATATATACAGTGCCCTCCATAAGTATTGGAACAGTAAAGACAAAATTGCTTTCTCTGCTGTGGAGTAATTAAGACATTTGCAAATATGATTAAAAGATGAATATGCAACAAAACTACAGAATGTCACATTTTATTATTAGGTCTTTCGAAAGTCCTTGACTGAACTGGCAGGGTGTTTTGGGTCATTGTCCTGATCCAATATGAAGTGCTTTCTAATGAGTTTGGTGGCATTTTCTTGAATATTGGTAGCCAAGATGATTTTGTACCCTTCCAAATTCATTCTGCTGCTGCCATCATACATTAAGTCTTCATTAAAATTAAGAGGTCTTGTTCTAGAGACAGCCATGCATGCCCATGCCATGACACCACCTCCACCAAGCTTTACAGATGAGGTTGTATGCTTAGGATCATTTGCAGTTCCCTTTTTTCTCTACACTTTTGCTTTCCAATCACTTAGATAAAGGTTCATCTTTGTCTCATCGGTCCATCAACTCAGTTCCAAAACTTTACTGGCTCACATTTGTGAAGAATCTTGTCTTTCTATATTTGGTGCTGATCAGAGGTTTGCATCTTGCTGTGTAGCTTCTGTAATTCTGTGTCAAATTCTCCTGCGGACTGTAGATTGTCAGAGCATCGCCTCAGCTTTCTGGAGGTTGTTGGTGATTTACAGACATGTATTTTAAGGTTCATTTTCACAGCTTTTATGATTCGTCTGTCATCAACTACTGTGGTTTTTCTCAGCCGATCAGGTCGTCGTTGGTTGCTGATGTCGCCGGTACTTTCCAAACTCTTGATTTCTCCATGCCCTTTGTTTTTCCTATAGCTCTAATTGACTTCCTCTATTCTTTTAGCATCCAAATTGCTTGCTTTTCTTTCAGAGTCATCGTCCTCGTCTTCATCCTGGTTTGTGTGTATCATCATCGAATGCAAGACTCAGAATGCAGAAGCAATGGATATAACTGATAAGGCACATTCCCTGCTTTTAATATCTGAAGAATTAATGTAACAGGACACAGCTCAACACTTAGACCTGTGAGGCAATTGTTCCAATATTTATGCTCACATCAGATAGGGAGATGAAACTCCAGAAGTGCTGATCTTCTTAGCTGGTAAAACATCTTTGTGTTGAATCACCCAGTAATAAAATGTGACATTCTGTAGTTTTGTCTCATATTCATCTTTTAATCATATTTACACATTTCGATATATGCATGTTTCACTCAATACTAAAAATATTTATTACAATTAATTAGTCAAATATACCATTTTATCCAATATTAAAATATTTGTAATTTTTTTATTTTATGGCACTGTAATATTTCATCATTACTTACTATTGACCTTTGCATTGCAGGATCACGAATTACTGGCAACCTCTAGATTTAACATCTTTTCTTTTTTAACATATTTAACTGATAGCCTCAAAATGTGAAGTAGTTTAAAGTTTGACATTTTAAATAGATGAAGTTGAAAGTTTTAGGTTTCTCAGACAGATAGATGCAACTGTGTTCTGGCTGGTTCTGAATGGTTGGTATGGTGTTGCTATGCGGTTGCTAGGGTAAAAATGATTTTTGGAACATTTGTTTGTTTGCAACATTGTAAGCAGCAGGTCAAGTCGCGTGCACTGCATTGCATTTTGGGCTCCAGTATTTCATGCTTTGTGCACATTTTAGTGAATGCAGTAAAAGTGTGAGGATTTGATGCATGCTGAAGCAGTAGCTCTTCTCTCTCTCTCTCTCTCTCTCTCTCTCTCTCGTCCTCTAGGGATGGATTTGGAGGAAAGCAGCCAGGGCAGTGAGGGGGCCGACGCGTGCCTAAAAATACAGCCGCATGCCACTCACGAGGTGAAACTTTAATTAAGACACGAGCACTTCATCATTATTCCACTCGACTGATGATTACCATCTGACATTTTAACACACGCAAACACGCTGATATATATTCTGCCACTTTCTCTGCGAGAGGAAGAAGGCAATCGTGCAATTATCACTTCAAGCCGTCGATCATTGAACCTTTTCTTTGATAGATTGGCACACTTTTGATGAGAGCAGGTCAGAAACGATACGCCCTCAAACCAAACAACATCACCCGAGAGAGGGGGACTGTAAAGCGCAGAGCGTGTCATAAAACTGCTTTTTTAAGGGGATGAAGGGTGGTTCACTCAAAGCTTGTTTTAAGGATAATTTTGCTGCTTCTCCTTTAGGTTAGACTGGCTTTGAACAGCTCTGGATGTCTGTTCTCCTGATATCAGGAGTTTAATGGCTGACATACTGCTGGCCATGGAGGTGAACCGCCGCCGATAAGACTGTGTGTGTGTGTGTGTGAAGACGAGTGAGGGAATCTCCTGCACTGCAGCTGTTATGTGTCTGATAGACGCCGATTATCACAGATGATTATGTTTCTCCGTCAGTTTGTAAAAATAAAACCACTTAAGATTAATGTGTTGGGTTAAAAGCAGAAAAGCTCTTATTTTTGTGCTTTTATTTGTGACTAGTGCTATTTCTGTATATTATACTATTATAGTTTCAGTTAATATTTTGAATTAGATTTTCTTTTTATATTTTTTTTATTAGTTTTTTTTTACTTTAATTTTAGGTAATTTTATAGTATTTTTACTGTGTTTTTGTCATTATTATTATTTTAATGCCTGTGTCGTTTTAATACATTTTTATAAATTATTTTAGTACTTCAAGTTAAACTAAACAGAAATAATTAGCTGTGGCAGGTTGCGTAAACTGCTTAGTCTTAAAAGTTAGTCATCTAATTTTTTTCCTGTCATAACATATCATAAGCCATCTATTTTTTAGTCATTATATCATGATATTTGTAGTGAACTAAAACTAAAATAGAAAAAGGTGACTAAATATATACTAGTGCTATATCAGTATATCATTGATATACTATTATACTTTTCATGAATATTTTTTCCAAAGTTTTTTCCAAAGCTAAATATATATATATATATATATTATATATATATATATATATAGATATATATATATATATATATATATATATATATATATATATATATATATATATATATATATATAAAACCCTGTTTTGTGACCCAGCCAGGTGTGATGACAGGATTTTGGTCAGTTGGCTGAATGTAAATGTGACAATCAAAGCCAAGTTACATCACATTGCTAAAACGTAACTTGTATAAATACTTTAGCTGCTCATTTGGTGAAAATTGCATACAACTTTGCCCAGACAGAGTGATTCTATAATGTGTAACGCTTAGGGAAAAATTCATGTTTATATGATTCAAAACTGTAGTTACGTTTTACGTTTTTGTCATGCTTCCAATATAAGTGTATAGTGAAATTATTTCTCAATTGTTTATACAAGGATAAAACTCAATGGTCATGCAGTATTATATGAATATTGCACTTCAAATTGCAATAACTGAGAATATTGCTTTTATTCTTGTGCTGACTGCATCAAATGTGTTCAGAACATCGCCTGTTTCCTGAAATGTGATGGACGTATAATATAACAGATATTTCTGCAACACAAACAGGAGAAAATGTGCTTTTTGATATGAATAAGGAAGCATGAAAAGCAGCTTTATTGTAGCGGTTCATTACATCCTCCTCATTACGGCCTCCGCGCTCACAATCACACAGAATATCAATGCACAGCATGATTAATAAATCAGCAGCACTGTCACAAGGAAAAACCTCGTATATTGTGCTGGAGTCACTCTGACCACCATTCGATTTCAAACAGTTTAAAGCACTGTTTATTTCTTCTTTAAATCTGGGGACTAGTTCTCATTTAGGGTTATAAATGTGCATGTTTTGAAATGTAGATGTGTTTTGGAAAGTTTCAGTGCAATTCACCAAAAATCAACACTTCGAAAACCAGCAGAGTGCGGGAATAAACAGTGTGTCAGACATTAAAGTATGAAATACATGAGAACATAAGAGATTTAAGACTCAAAGTTTACTCAGTGTTGAAGAGTTGTCTTCTGAAACATCCAAGAAATCACTGTTTCTTCATCTATTTTAGTTAAAAACAAGACAAAAAAACAGTATCATTAGGGCACTATTGGGACACTATTATAGCTTTTAATTTAATTAGTTCTTATTTGTATATTTTGTTTTTATTTTCATTTTAGTTGAATGTCTGTGGGGTTTTTTTTTTTCATATTTTATTTTAGCTTTAGCTATTTTAGTACATCAAGTTAAACAAAATGAAAATGTAAAAATTGGTCTCGGCAACTACCTGAAATAAAATAAGTTCAAGGTTTTTTTTTGTTTTGTTTTTATTTTTTATTTTATTTTATATTAATTTTATATTTTATTTCAAGTAACAAAATAAACACTTGCGTCAGTTTTTTTTTATGGTTTAGTTTTAGTTACTGTGGGGAAAATATTTATTTGATCCTCTGCTGATTTTGTAAGTTTGCCCACTTACAATTTTTTTATTTTTTTATTTTATTTTAATGGATAGAGACAGAATACCATCCCAAAAAAAAACACATTATATAAAGGTTAAAGACCAAAGAAAACAAAGACACCAGGTACAAATAATATGTACTTAGATACAACTTATACTTAGCTATATAATAAAATAATAAAACTAGAATAGCTATATATAGCATCTGTTCTGCTAATTTTAAACGTAAATGTGGGTCAAACACAATAGAAATGCATTGATGAAAATGATTACATCTGTTTTGTCAACAGAGGTTTTCTGCTTATGCATCTTTATGTATTATTACTATTTTTAAGGCCTAGACGATTGTTTGGTAAACTGCTTGGTAATCAGCGTGCCTCAGGTTTATTAAACAAGTAGGCAGATTTTTGGCTCAGCAGGCGCAGAAGCCGCAGATGTGTTTGTGTTTCAGCGCGATCCTGTACGGAAGACTGAACTTAACATGCTCGAGAAGACCTGCAGCAATGAAGATTAATCCAATATTTGTGTTCTCACAGCGGTGTACGAATGAATATCAGTAACACTGGAGGAGAATGTTAAACAGCCTCAGACTGATCAAACACACTCAGGAGTCACTTCTGACTTCTTCATGGGAGTAATTGTCCCGGGGCTCATTGTTCAATTACCAGATTCACTTCATACAGTCCGCAGTGGTGAACATTTACTCCTTTACTGTAGGCTGCTACATTTTTCAGGCATAGCTTTGCTTTATCAGAGTAGTTTTATAGGTTTTAAAGCATAATATTGTACCTTTTACCTCTACGTCTTATAAAAAACATTTCGCTTTCATTATTTTATCCGATTCGTGAACGAGTTGATTCTTTTCAGTGAACCCGCTGAATTGGTTTGTGAACTGGACTGATTCTCTTGCAGCTGTTTTTGAGTGAACAACTCACTGATTCAGTGATTCAATTAGAATGATTCAAATTAAGCCAAGCACTGGATCTTGGAGGCACAGAATCCAAGCTGCTTGTAGTCCAGCGTGAAGTTTCTGAAGTCACAGATGATTCGGGGTGCCGTGACGTCTGCTGGTGTTGGTTCATTGTGTTTTATCAAGTCCAAAGTCAATGCAGCCGTCTACCAGAAGGTTTTGGAGCACTTTATGCTTCCATATGCTGACATGCTTAATGGAGACGCTGATTTACTTTTCCAGCAGGACGTTAGCACCTGCCCACAGTGACAAAACCACTTCCAAAGATATTACTGAGCTTGATTGGCCAGCCAACATGCCTGACCTGAAGCCCATATGGAATCTATGGAATATTTTCAAGAGAAAGATGAGAAACAGTGGATCCGAACTATTTCTTTTTTTCTATTGATTGGCTGATCTTAGGAAATATTCTAATATTTTGAGATACAGGATTTTTGACTTTCATGAGCTGTAAGCTCTAATCATCAAAATTAAAACAACAACAACAAAAAAAACTTTTGAAATGTTTTACTTTACATGTAATGAATCTAGCATATATGAAAGTCTCACTTTTTGAAATAAGCAAAAAAAAAATATATATATAAAAAAAAATAAAAAAAATAAACTTTTTCACAAAATTCACATTTTTTGAGATGCAACTATATATATACATTAAATTTATATATTTTTATATTTATATATTTATTTTTAAAAAATGGAACACATACCCTTATTAAATATTACTCAATTAAAATAACTGTTTTAATTTTTCTTCTTTTTCTTTTCTTTTCTTCAGGGATTTTTTTTTTTTTTTTTGAGTAAAGGTCCAGAAGTACTTGATGTTTTTTTATGTATTTAAGTATCAAAAGTAAAAAATACTGATTATGAATCATGTTTATTATTTAATTTATCTAGTACTTGTCAGTAAGAAAGATTACTGCAGATATTGAATGTTGCAAATCATGGCTAATATAGTTAACTAAATAAAAAATAAAATAAAAAAACCAAAAAAACATTTTAGTTACATGAAATTAAATAAACATTAATTGAAATAAAATAAAATACATAAAAAAAATGCAATGCAATGCCACTGGAACCTTTATCTTTCTCAATAAAAAACTATGCACCTTTAAAAAAAATAATAAAAAAAAAATACAGAAACTAACTAAAATTAAAATAAACATTAAATAAAATAAAAAAAACAACAACAACAAAAAAAAAAAAAACATAAAAATAAAAAAAATTAAAAAATTTATAAAATCTATAATAGTATATATCTATAATAGTATCTCAGAAAAGTCTAAAATATATTTGTTTTAATTACACTTAAAATAAGTTAAAATACGTTTTTAATTACTCTTTAAATAAACCTAAGCACAGTGCAATTTGGTGCAGATGCTGATATTGATGGCCAAAAATAGATGAAATTCTGATGCTTGTAATGTAAATCGATGAGATCTTTATAACAGTACAGCAGATACTGACATAAACTGATCTAAATATCAGTGTCGCTCTATATCTCCAATAATATGTCTCAGTAAGATGAGATGTAAATGATCCAAACATATAATGCAGTGATTGAGAGATGAAGAAATAAACTCTCCTCAGAAGATGTGAGATGTTCTGGAGGCTTGTGAAGATCATTCCTCCGCTGAGGAACAGTGAAAGTAAAGCTTCTGGAAACAAACGCTCCTCAAAAGATCCTGATGATCAGATTTGAGACTCTAAAACATGATTGATGGAGAATCAAGGAAAGCTGAGCTGCTTCAGTCCTGTAAGAGTACATCTGGAAATATTACTGCAGTTATTCTGATGTTTACTTGATAAAACTCAGCAAAGTTGTGACAGCAAAAACACACGTGAAAAGCAGCTGAAGTTGGACCTTTGAACAATTACAGTAAAAAAACTCTAAACTCTCAATCAGACGACAGAAGACATGGAGTAGACTGTGTTTGACAGCAGGCTTTACAGGGTTAAAAAGTACTGTGCTGATATTATGAACACTTGTGAAGAAGTCAGAGTTGACTCTATATTGAGTGTGATTCAGTCTGCGGTCAGTCGTGACGTGAAGCGTGGGTGTTTGGGTCAGAGTGTTTGCGGCCGCAGCTCTTTTCTGTATCATCATGTGTTTGTTTGTTGTGATGAGTCAGCGGCGATCGTCAGGCGCTCCGCTCCTCAGAAATTGTTTGGGAGCGTGTGGGAACCCGAGGGCGGATTCACAGCAGAAACAGCCCTGATGTCTGTGTGCCAAGGTCTGCATGCATTGATCTGAGCTGCATATACTGGAGAATTCATTTAGAGTTTGACTCTCTTTACTGTTTTTAAATTCATCTTCTTGGTCTTGATGTGAATAATTCATCAGTGCATTAAAAAAAAAATCAAAATGTAACTTGCTCAACTTCTGAAATACTTTTGTTTTCGAGAAAGTCATCAACTGCATCGCACACTTTTCACCAGCCAGCAAATATAATTAATCAGTACTTTATCATTTTGCATGTAATGTTATTTGTTAACTTTTATTTCAGCTAGTTGCCAATGCAAACTTTATCATTTTTGTTTAGTAAAAAAAAAAAAAAAAAAAAAAAAAAGCTAAACAAACTAAAACTAATAAATAAAAATGAATTAATAAATAAAAATGAATTAAAACTAAATAGACATTAATAAAAATTTAAATAAAAATAACATTAAAGTGAAAACAAAATATATATTAAAAAGTCTAACACAAAATATTAACAAGAATATAAAAGTATATAATAGATGTTACTATTTGATGTTTAATATGCCGTTATGTTTATTTTGTATCTGTTGTGTTACATGTGAGTTAATAAAAACTATCTAGACAGGTAAAAAAAATAAAATAATAACGACAAAATAACAAAATTACAGTGAAAACTGTCAAAATATTAATATTAATCAAATTATTTTATATTATAAAATCAATAATAGTATATGAATAATACTAAAATAACAATGTATATATTTGATTCTTATATACAGTTATATACAGTAAAACAAACTAAATAAAAATTAGAAATTAAAAAAAAATCGCTCAAAATTAAAGTGAAAAACAGAATATATATATATATATATATATATATATATATATATATATATATATATTATAGATATATATATATTATATATATATATAATTCAAAATATTAACAAAAGTTAACGAGACTATTTATACATTTGATGTTTAATATGCAGTTATGTGAATTGTGTACTTCATATATACAGTACTGTATATATTTACATTACAAAGTTTTCATGAAGTTATCTTACATTGCTAAAAAAAGTACAGTAACTAGGTTTACTTTAAAAATAAATAAATTCAATAAATCAAATTATAACTTGTTCAACTTCTGAAAAACCTTTGCGTTTTAAAAAAGCCATCAATTTCAACTGTCACTGTTCACAATTCAGTCAATGAAGCGAGTAATTTTTATGATAATTTTACAATAAATATCCTTTTTGTTGTTGTTTTTATCACATTTCTATTCTGTTCTTCTATTCTTGCCAGACTGTGTGTATTTGTATCAGAATGCAACACAATGATGAAGCTGAAATGAACTGGACTCCGTTGAAGTTTTCTGCTCAGATCAGGTAGAAAGATCCTTGAAGTAACTGTCATAGTGCATCACAAAAGCATTTTCTGAAGGCGAGCGCTGCTGTTTAATAGTGATTGTGGTGAATAACAGATCTGCTGTAATGAAGAACAGCTTTGAATTAGTCTGAACAGAGAGACGTGTAATTGGTCAACACAGCACAAATCGGCTAAAAGCCTCCGTTTGATTTCATTCCGGCCGTCTCATTTTCCACAACTGATTGCTTTTGTATTCCATTATCTGAAACAAAACCAGGACGAGATATGGCTGAATGCAAATGTGACGCCTATTTATGTCAAAACGGAGCAGTACGTCCTCGTCAAAGAGTTAATCCCAGGTTTAAAATGTAAATGTGGCCTACATCTGTTTGAGTAGATTTGTGTTCATTTATTAGCGCAGAAAAGACTGGAATAAACCGCATTGCTTTAGTTGCTTTCAGTTTAAATGATCGCTTCATCTACAGTTCATATGGTTTGGCTTAAATTGGAAAAGTTCATGCTTAGGGATTAGTAACTACTACTAGTTTGTGACTAACTAGTTGCTGACTGAATTTGGTTGCATCATTTGTTCTTAATACGATATGACATTAACACTTCTTAAACTATTATTAGTTTTTTTGCTTATACTATAACTTTTTTCAATGCAATAATCAGCCTTGAAAAAAAGGTTCTTGTTTGTCAAAAGAAATATGTCCATTCAATTAATGGTATCATTAAGAAACTAAGATTTATAAAATTATTTATTATTATTGATTACGTTTTACCCCAATTAACTAATTAATTTAGCATGTCAAGTCAAACTGAAAGAAAATGATAAATGTTGGCAACTGTCTGAAATAAAGTACATTTAAGGATTATTTAAAAAAAAAAAAAACAATTATATAGCGTTCAGCGTCAGTTCAGGCAGGCCGCGTAGTCAAGCTCCGCTATCAGCTGATACCCAGACCTAACAGCTGATCCGGTTGCTAAGCACTCAATTGGTCCCTTTCAAACAGGGCGCCCTATTTAAATGCATTCTCAGTCTGCTGCTTGGCTGCTTCCACTGCACTGCTTGCAAGAGCGCAGCTTTTTGCATAAGATAAGATAAAATGAGATTACTCTTATATTTTACTGTACTCACCCAACTGCTGAACATGTCTACCACCGCCGCAAACGATGAAGACCAATGGCAAATTGAATCCATCGAAGAGTCCCAGCAACAAATAAGTCAAGAAGCGGAAGACATTCAAGACGAAAGCAACGCTTCTGTCCGTCGGAGCTCTCGCCTGGCGAGTAAATCATATAGTCCTCCAAGTATCATTGAATGGCCACTGCCGAAGTTACTGGAAACCTTGTATAGACACGATATCCCTGCACCGACTGGAGCTACGCATAAGGAACTGTTTGCTTTACTCTGTGAGAAAATTGACGTCCCAGCAGCAGATTTCCCTCCTCCTCCTCCTTTTTCCGGCAGGAAACAGGCGCAGAAGAGAAAGAATTTCGACCCGGCTTCCACTCCGACTGATGTTGCACCCAAGCGGGCAGGTGGTTCAGCCGTCTCAAACAGAGCAGTCAACTCTTCTTCAGTCCAAAGCAAAGACCCAGTGTTGTCAGCATTGTCAAGCATTCAGTTTTCGCTCTCCAACATGAACTCCAGAATTCAGGCTCTGGAGTCCGGTTCAACATCGAGGTCCTCGGCAAATCTTCTCTTCTCCGGCCCGCTTGCTGAGAACTCCTCATCGGCCACTGCGCCGGCGCGGCTGCCCGTGCTTACTCAGCAGCAGGATGATGACGTCATCAATTCGGGGACTATACCACGAAGAACGATGGGAAGTGCAGTTCCAGTGTCTACAGGCTCTCCATTCTTTCCGCCGGCTGCTGCGATTTCTCATCAGTTGAGAAGCCAAATCGTTGCAGGTAATGATGTTAATCTTGTGAAAATATTGCTGTGCTCAGAAATGAGTGAGAAGCGTGTTGTTGACTGTGGCGATGTTTCTGTTATGCTTAAAGACAGCGATCCCCGGCTTTAAAAAATGTTAACTCTAGCTGAATTTAACGTGGCATTTGGGGTTTACAGAGATGTCATATGCGAAGTCTATCCGTCTCGTAGAGCCGAGCTTGACACATATTTAGCAATTATTTCTGACTTGGCTTTGACTTATGGAGGAACTCTCTTCTATGACTATCATAAGTCATTCTCTGCAAAAGCTGCTATGTTCATTCAACGTTTCAATCAGAGATTGGACTGGTCTGTAGTCGACTTAACCCTCATAAGCAGACATTTCACTGGTCATCAGGCTCTCTCTTGCTCGATCTGTGGCTCTCATTCTCACACTCTCAATCTATGCCCAAAATCTGTGTCTCCTCCACCCTCTAAGCCTGGCTTTCAAACTGTTGACTCTAAGGTAACATCATTTGCTACTCCGTTGTGCTATAATTTTAATGAAAATGTTTGCAAATTCTATAATTGTAAATATGTTCATGCTTGTAGTTACTGCGGGGACGGCCACTCCAAAATCTGTGTGCCCAAGACGAACCCGCTTTATGAAAAAGGAGAAAAAGAAATAAAGCCATCAACCCCAGTCAATGTTCCAAAGCTGGGTCAGGCACTGAGAAATCATCCTAACCGTTGCTTCGTCAATTATTTAATAACTGGACTTATTCAAGGTTTTTTTGCAGGACTGTTATGGTTGCCTAAGCATTCTTTTTCCTGTAATAATTTGCTTTCTGCTGTAAAAGAACCTGAAATTGTCGATATTTTGTTGGAAAAGGAAGTTAAGAAAGGATTCCTGATTGGGCCTTTTGATAAGTCTCCTTTCTCAATTTGTCGTATTAACCCTATAGGGATCGCTACTCGGAAATATTCAGGGAAGAAGCGCTTAATTTTTGACTTGTCTGCCCCTCATAATGACGCTGCTCAAAGTATCAACACAGTCTTTATTCCTCTAGCTCCGTTTTCTCTGTTTTACGCAACTATTGAGCGACGCCATTAAATTCATAAAAATGGCAGGTAGGGGTGCATGGCTCGCAAAGGCAGATATTTCAGATGCCTTTAAAGTTATGCCTTTACATCCATCGCAGTGGCATTTATTTGGCATTAAATGGAGGGAAAAACTATATTTTTCAGTCAGGCTCACTTTCGGCTGTCGCAGTAGTCCAAAAATATTTGATACACTATCAGAGGCGCTATGTTGGATTCTCCTTAATAACTGCAAATTACCACACGTGCTCCATCTTTTAGATGATTTTCTGCTAGTGGATTATAAAAATGCAAAACCAGAAAGATGCATTTCGGCTTTAAAACACACTTTCGCTGATTTAGGTGTTCCCCTTTCTGAGGAGAAAACTTTAGGCCCTCTTAAAGTTATCGAGTTTTTAGGCATTACTTTAGATTCCAATCTAATGCAAGCCTCGTTGCCCCTTGAGAAATTAAATCGCATCAGAGAAATCATGAGAAATGCTCAGATGTCCATATCTTTTTCAAAAAGAGATTGCTTTCTTTACTTGGCCATCTTAATTTCGCGATGCGTATAATTCCCCAAGGCAGGTCTTTGATTGCCAGACTCCTCGATCTATCCAAATCAGTTAAAGATCTTAAGGACATAGTTACCTTAGATGCAGGCTGCAGATCAGATCTCAGATTCTGGTCTTTGCTCCTCGAAAATTGGAATGGCATTTCTTTTTTTCATTATGATGATCTTGAGTCTTCTGCAGCCCTTAATTTGTATACAGATGCTGCGCCTTCTGTCGGTTTTGGTTTTTTTTTTAATGGTCAGTGGTTTGCTAGTAAATGGCCAAAGGAGCTGCTATCCGTGCCTGATGATGACATGACCACCGCTCCGTTGGAATTATATCCCATAGTGATAGCTGGTATTCTGTGGGGCAAACAATGGTCTAGAAAACAAATTTTGTTTTTTTGTGACAATGAGGCAACGGTTAATATTATTAACAAAGGTCGATCATCAGTTCCGTTTATCAACAGATTCGTCAGGCGCCTTACATGGTTATCTGTCATGGATAACTTCTTTTTTTCGAGCTGTTCACATTCCAGGCTTAAATAATCAAATTGCTGATTCTCTTTCTCGATTTGAATTTCAGAAATTCCACCGCCTGTGTCCAGGTTCAGCATCAGCCAGCTTGGTCTGCCCTCCTTTCAGCCAAACAGTAATAGATTAGACATGACCCTTCAATCTTATTTACATTCAGCAGCCAAGTACATGCGCAGTGGGTTTAGCAACTTCAACATTAAAAATGTACGACACTGCTTGGTCTCATTTTAGTTCTTTCTGTGCCACCTTCTCTGTAAATATACTTCCTGTCAATGTTTCATATGTTAGTGCTTTTATAGTCCACTGTTTTGAGTCCCGTAAAATGCAGCCTTCATCCATCAAAAGTATGATCGCCGGCATCCAATTCCACCTGCGCTGCTTGGATCCGTCCACCATCAGCTTGCTCGAAAAATTCATCAATTCGTCTCCTGCTTAATGGACTTAAAAAAGAGAAACCTAAAGGCAATGATCAACGTCTCCCCCTCACACTTCCACTTTTGAAAAAATTAATATCACGTCTGAGAGAGGGATGCTTTGGGATTTATTCTGATATGATGTTAGAATCTGTTTTGCTTATGGCTTTCTATGGCTTTCTTAGAGGTGGCGAGTTTTCAACACGCTCAGATTCCTTCAATCCGTCACATGACCTCACAATATCTGATGTTTCAATTTTTTCTCACCACTTCACCATATTTCTAAAGCACTCAAAAACTGATAGGAACAGGGAAGGATCTTTTGTTTATGTTTCTGAAAATAACTCTGCTTTTTGTCCTCTGTCGTCTATGTTGGCTTATCTGAGGAGTCGTCCACAAGCTCATCTGGAGGACCCATTATTTACAACGGAGGAGGGAAAGCCTATGTCCAGAGCCTGGTTTGCATCCCCTTTTCCGTCTGCTGTGTCAATACTGCGGGCTTCCCCCAGAGTGTTATTCGGCTCATTCATTGCGCATAGGTGCTGCTACAACTGCAGCTTCCTCTACTCCCGTTTCTACCCTTAAAGCTATGGGAAGATGGTCTTCAGCAGCTTATGAACGGTACCTCCGGTCAGATACTCGAGCCATCCTTGAGG
Source organism: Cyprinus carpio (assembly GCF_018340385.1). NCBI lineage: Eukaryota > Metazoa > Chordata > Actinopteri > Cypriniformes > Cyprinidae > Cyprinus > Cyprinus carpio. The sequence continues at coordinate 1,185,093 of NC_056613.1, read as the reverse complement.
CTCAGAAAGCTATGAGTGATGCTTGTGATCGGTAGTTGAAATAAATATTGCTTCAGTAACTATTGGGCTTATTTAATTACAGCTTCATTCCTCTTGCTAGCTTCACGTTGATCTATTGGCTTATTCTTTTTACTAAATAAGATTGGCTTTTTGAAAGCTCATTTTGATCCTCTTTGGCTCTTCACTTAGCAGGAAGAGCCAGGGATGATTGCCTGGTATGGTCTGTTTGGGGGGGGAATTTATTTGCTGCTTTCCCAGTTTAAATGGGAGATTGTCCCCAGAAGCTGCTGCTGTTCCCTGACTAACTTTCATGGAGCTCATGAAAAGGATGGGTAACTCAGAACAGAGCCATACCGCCAAATGTAACTTAAACAATCATGCAAATAAAAATATGAATATTGACTAAAAGAATTGTCTATGGTATTTTTTGACTCAAGTGGTCCTGACTGAAATGTAGCGTTCAGCGTCAGTTCAGGCAGGCCGCGTAGTCAAGCTCCGCTATCAGCTGATACCCAGACCTAACAGCTGATCCGGTTGCTAAGCACTCAATTGGTCCCTTTCAAACAGGGCGCCCTATTTAAATGCATTCTCATCTGCTGCTTGGCTGCTTCCACTGCACTGCTTGCAACCCACCTCCTCCCCTAACTCCTCCTTAACTTTCGTTTAACTTAATCAGTGACATTCTGTTTTCATTGATGCATGCTCTGTTCTCAATGGGGAATTTATTTGCTGCTTTCCCAGTTTAAATGGGAGATTGTCCCCAGAAGCTGCTGCTGTTCCCTGACTAACTTTCATGGAGCTCATGAAAAGGATGGGTAACTCAGAACAGAGCCATACCGCCAAATGTAACTTAAACAATCATGCAAATAAAAATATGAATATTGACTAAAAGAATTGTCTATGGTATTTTTTGACTCAAGTGGCATTTATGACCTACCTCTCAATTCTGCGTTTACAGTATATATATCACTGTTCTGAATTTATATCTTGCAATTCAGTTTTTTTTAATAATAAAATCAAAATAGTAAATTCACATTTTTATCTTGCAATTCTGACTTTTTTCTTGTAGTTCTGTTTAGATCTCAGAAATTTTTTTTTTTTTTTTTCTTTGGTCACAAAATAGAAAAGGTAAATGTGACCCTAGAGCACAAAACCAGGCAATTTTTCTAAACTGAGATGTATACATCATCTGAAAGCTGAATAAATAATTGTTAGGAGGACAATATTTGTCTGAGATACAACTATTTGAAAATCTAAATATTGAGAAAATCATCTTTAAAGTTGTCCAAATGAAGTTCTTAACAATGCATATTACTAATCATAAATTAAGTTTGAATATATTTACAGTAAGAAATGTACAAAATATCTTCATGAAACATGATCTTTACTTAATATCCTAATGATTTTTGGCATAAAAGAAAAATGGATAATTTTAACCCATACAATGTATTTTTGTCTATTGCTACAAATATACCCCAGAGACTTAACACTGCTTTTGTGCTCCAGGGTCACATATGTATCTCGTAATTCTGCGTTTATGTATCTTGCAATTCTGTTTATAGCTTGCAATTCTATGTATTTATATCCCACAATTCTGCATTTTTTATGTCTCACAAATGTTTATATCTTGCAATTCTGTTTATATCTCCAAATTCTCCATTTATGTCTCACAAATCTGTTTATATATCTTACGATCCTGCAATTTTGTTTATATCTCGCAATTCTGTATTAATATATCTTGCAATTCTGTTTATATTTTGCAATTCTGCATTTATATATCTTACAATTTTGTGTTTATATCATGCAATTCTGAATTATTTTTTCTCAGAACTCTGAGGAAAAAAGTCAAGCTTCCATTAAATCCTTTAAATAAAAAGACCATTACAACTGGGGTCTTCTAAATAAGAGCTGAAGTAGTCCTCCCCAGTGTTCATGGTTAAGATAAAGTAACCCGTCCCGTGGGGAGCGTGAGACTGATCCTGTTGGTGAAAGGCGTTGCTGTTGTAGTTGTTGTAGTGATGTGGGACTCGTGTGCGTCGATGCCCTGAGGACCAGCATCGTGTGTCATCCGTTTACACACTCCATCTCCTCCAGAGGACATTATCAGAGCCGACAGCAGCTCCAGCTTCAGGACTGAATAAACACCACAGATGGCTCGAGAACGGGTCGGGAGGCCAAACTAATGCAAACCGGCGCGCTTTCTATCTCTGGCACGCTGTAGAAACTGGAGCTCGGACCGTGGGATTTGCCTGATATTCATTAGAAAGATTGATTTCCCTGCACGTAACAGGTGCGACTGCTAACGTTAATTGTTTTGGCAGCGTCGCAGCTTCATAATGGATCAATATTCCAGCGCTGGGAGAATTACAGCACATGAGAATGATTGTTAATACACTGCATTAGTGATGTCTGTGTGAACAAACCCCAATTACTGAAGGAGAACTATGGAGGTAAATCAGTAGCTAAGTGATGTCTGTGTGAACGAATGTGAGAACTTGTCATATTAACATTCGTATTTGTAAGTGTGAAATTTACACTCACAGCTCTGATGTGAAAAGGCTGAATCTTTCAATTTGCACACACAGACAATGATCAAACACCCGTGTTTTTGAATTGGAAGTCTTGTAGATTAATAGTCCACAAATGTGTAAAATGACATATACAAATGTTTACGACATATTTACTTTTGCACTTTTACTTCAGTTTCGCTGCCACAACGTCAAGTCGGCACTTACAACCTCTCAGATCTGGCAGTACGAGTTCAAATCCTAGCGCTCTTGACTTTTTGCTACTCTTTTGCCCGTATTCCTGTTGCAAAACTTACTTGTGCACTTGTATCATGCATGATGTGAGAGCGCAGAGCCAGGGGCGGGGCTTTGGTGCGAATGAGACAATTTTATTGGCTGTCGATGCCTGACCAATGAAACAACGCCAGCCACCGCGACATGCCAAGAAAGAAATGTTTTATTTCATACATATGTATCAGTTATTTGTAAAACACTGCAAAGTATTTTCAACTGAATATCCTTAGCTTTTACAGGATTTAAGACACTGCATTCATTTTGGTCATTCAGGTATTATCTGGTAGACAAATAATGCAACATCGTTCATATGTATATCCCACTGCATATCGCTGTACCAGAATTGCAACATAACTCTGTTGTTTTTATTTTTTTTGTAAAAATAATTTAAATTTCTTCATTGATTAGAATTCCTAATTTGCTTGTCCGTAATGAACCTTTTTAAATGCAACATAAAAAAAGCTTATAAAAATCGAGTGTTTGATAATGTCTAAATGTACATTAAAAAGCAAAACAAACCTAAAAAATAAGCAGTTATGACCAGCAATACTGTTTTTGAGCAACTAGAGTAGAGCTAAATACATCTATTTTATTAAACATCAATAAGGCCTCTATTGGTTAAACAATGGCATTGACATATGAATATTATCTTTCTGGACACCAAAAAATGCCTCCTAATTTGCCTCTTTGCACTGGAATTTAAAAAACATTTTCTCTATTTTAACCCTAAATACTACAAAAAAAACTTATTTGTGAATATAAATAATAAGCATATTAGAAATGGTTATATTTTAAATGGTCATGGTTTCATGGATCATAATTATTCGCATATTATTTAGTATCATAATCTCTTCAAATTAACTAAACAGGACGAGCTACGTAAGAGCTATGTAAGAGCTATGTAGTACAGTTATTTTATGGGTTAAAGTTCCACTGAAGGTGTGTTTGATCACATTTGACTGCTAAGGAGATATGCAAATGCGAATATAATACTGTTTCATCTCCAGAATAAAATGCTAACGTAGTCAGCCATGCACAATCAATGTACATTATGTGTTAATAATTACTAAAAATCGCTGCAAATATAGTGAAACCGCTGTCTGTCCTGATTAATCCCATTCAAATAGATGACAGCGTGAGATGTTTTAGTACTATTGATAGCTCCACATGACCAGCGTGGCGGTGAGATTCAAAGCATGTCACAATCCACCCCCCCCTGTTTTCTCAGCTGCTCTGGTGCAGCGATAATACTCTGGCAATATGCAGTGGGATATACATATGAAAGATGTTGCATTATTTGTTACTAGATAATACCTGAATGACAAAATGAATGCACTGTCTTAAAATCATTTGTAACAGCTTAGGATATACAAATAGGCCTAACTGATACATATGCATTAAAAAATAAAACACAAAATTTCTTTCTTGGCAAGTCGCGATGGCTGGCGTTGTTCATTGGTCAGGCATCGACCAATAAAATGTCGTTCATTCGCACCAAAGCCCCGCCCCTGGCTCTGCGCTCTCACATCTGCATATACAAGTGCACAAAGTGAGTTTTGCAACAGGAATACTGCAAAAAGAGTAGCAAAAGTCAGAGCGCTAGGATTTGAACTCGTACTGGCCAGATCTGAGAGGTTGTAAGTGCGACGTGACGTTGGCAGCGAAAACTGAAGTAAAGTGCAAAAGTACAATATGTCGTAAACATTTGTGTATGTCATTTACACATTTGTGACTATTAATCTACAACTTCCAATTCACAACACGGGTGTTGGATCATTGTCTGTGGGTGCAAATTGAAAGAGATCAGCTTTTCACATCAGAGCTGTGAGTGTAAATTTCAACTTACAAATACGAATGTTAATATGACAAGTTCTCACATTCAGATGTCCAACCTCTCGAGTTTAGCTACTGATTTACCTCCATAGAGAACAAACATCCGCCGCAGTGCTGCCGAGACGCTCTGCTGGGCTATAGCCGCTTTTTTACTGTATAAAACAATCCTGGTCTCTAGATATGACTCAGTATATTGGCCACTAACTCTCTAGATAACAAGATATATGTAAAAATAAATAAATAAATAAAAACATTATTATTGGATCTACACTATCGTTCTGAAGTTTGGGGTATAGCTACATTTATTTGACCCCAAATACTATAAAAACTTAAAAACTGTAAAATATTTTTAGTATTTAAAAAAGGTTTTTCTATGTGACTATATGTTACATTTTAATTTATTCCTGTGATTAAAGTCGATGTTTTTTTTTTCAGCATTTATTTGAAGTAGAAATCTTTTGTAATATTATAAATCCTGTCACTACTATCACTTTTTATCAATTTAATGCATCCTTGTTAAATAAATGTATGCATATAGATATAATGTTAGTGCTGTCAAATGATTAATCGTGATTAATCACATCCAAAATAAAAGTTTTTGTTTGCATAGTATATAAACACACACATAGAGTATATATATATATATATATATACATTTATATTCTTATATACATAAATACATTGAATATATAAACACAAAATATTTTTCCTAAATATATACATGCATGTGTTTGTATTTATATATACATTTATATACATGCATGTGTTTGTATTTATATTATATATATATATTATGTAAACAAGAACTTTTATTTTTGGATGTGATTAACACGATTATCGTGTGACAGCACTGAATAAATATATATATATACTAATATTATCATATATATATATTATATATATATATATTCATATCATATATTACTATCTATATAGGTATAATGTATATTTGTAGTGTTTGACGCAGTTTATAATATAATATATATAGTATATATATATATATATATATATATAAAACTCTCCCCAAACTTTTGAACAGTATTTTGTATTTTAAAGTAGATATGAAGAATAGTCCATGATTAGAACATAACATTTATAAAGCAAAACATTAAACAACGAATCCATCACCACTAATTAGGGCCTGGGGTAGTGTATTATATTTGGTATATAGAGCTGCTCATGATTCATCAGACCTGTACAGCATCCTGTAGTTCCTGCACATTGTTCAGCAGCTCTTTATTCACTTACAAAAAAAAAAGAAAAAAGTATATATACACATTGTGTATATGTGTGTTTGTGTGTGCATACAGTATATACAGTATATACAGTATGGAATTGAAATTCTTGGATTGAAATATTTGGAATATTTTAAATGCTTTAAAAAAATCTATGTAAAACAAATATATTGGTACAAAATATATTTATGTAAATGTTTTGAAACATTTTTAGCATTTTTTTTTTTTTTTTTTTTTTTTTTTTTTGCTGTATGGGTTAGCAAAAACAAAGCTTTCTCATTAAGATTCAAGCAGTGATTTGTGTCCCTGTGTGTTTGAGGAGTTTGGATGACGCAAACACTATAACCATAGAAACAGAACATTTTACAGCATCAGTTTGCCACACTGGGGATAAAATCGCTTCTCAGCGTCTCACCTGGGACCGGATGAGGTTTGAGCGCAGCAGTTTAAACACAATCCATTTCACTCATTCACTTACAGAGTCAATTTGCATGTGTTTTTCCCTCATAGAGACTGTGTAATTCCTCAAATTACAGCCTCTTTGCTATTCATGAATTTCCACAGCAGAGTTTAGCTGCGTTCAGAAGGCAAGCACACATGCTTTACATGCTTCGCTTCGTTTAAAAATGCGAAACTATTTCTATTTCTATGCATGCTGTGTTTGTGAGTTAAAATGAACTGAAAGGCTACATCGAATATTATGTCCTCACTCTCCTCTCTCTTCCTTATCCGTCCCTCGGGGATGTAACAAACTATTTGTAGTTTTAAAAATTCATATTACACCTCAGGACTGTGTAAAGCAAACATGTAAAGGAAAAGAAAGTGCATTGAAATCATGAAAAATAACAAGTTGTTTGGGGTCATGAATTAACAAAAACAAACAAACAAAAAGTAATGATAAAAAGTCCTTTAAATGATGCAATTTTCGAATTTAGTAATGTACTAGTAAATGTCGACATTAACATTAATGTGTAAATATTTTTCATTGTTAGCTCATGCTAACTAATGTTGTTAACTACTGTTAACAAATATAACCTTATTGTAAAGTGTTGCCAATTAATTTATAATAATTATAATAAACAAACATAATGCTTTCTTCATATTTATATTTTTCATTAAAGAATCAATTATGATAACAAAACCCTGGTCTGAATGAGCCTTTGGTATGTATGAGACTCTTTGGTTTTAATTTGATTATTTTTTTGTGTTTTGCTCTTTTGAATTGGTTTGGTGAGTGAGTATGTTTAATTGTGGTTGAATCTAATTAGACTTTAACTGCAACACTTATGAACTGGTTCATTTGGGAAAAACATTCCAAAGGACTTAATTATTGTAATTGTACTTAACAAAAATAATACTTTTGTTCTTTTGAGAAAATCAGTGCAGTTATACTGATTATGCTAATTTTTATTTCAGTTTTATTTATTTTAGTACATTGTAATTTAGTACAATTTCTTTTTTTTTTCTTTTTTTTTTTTTTATTTATTTTAGTACATTGTGGACACAGACAACCATATTTATATTAGTATCCTGCGAAATCAGACCAGTATTATATTAGTATCACTGAAATACTATTACAATTATTTTTAATACTTTTACTAAGTTTTTATTTTTTATTTTTAATAATAAAAAAATTGTGTATTTATTTTTTGTTTTTTTTTTTATTTATGGTTTTAGTTTTAGTTATTTTAGTACATTAATTTAATTGAAATGAAAATAAGAAATGCTGCATTGGAAAGTAGCTGAAATATATTACATTTAAAATGTATTTTATTTCAGTTGAAAAGTGTATTTTATTTCAAGTAATGTCAGTAAACAGTATATACTGTAGAGTTATTAAATAAAAATGAAAAAAATGCAGAGGAAATCAGACCTGTGATATTTTAGTATCACTGTTTTGAATTAATTTTAATTTTTATATTTTATTTAGTTTAATTTTAGTTCAAGTTTTAGTAATTTTGTTTTTATTTATTTTTAAATACATCTTTATTTTTATTTTGTTTTTATTTATTTTTTACATCAAGTTATTAAATTAAAATGTTGGTTTGGTATAAGAAATATTATAAGAAATTATATATATATAGATATATTATATATATATATATATATTATATATATATATATATATATATATTATATATATATTATATATATTATTTTTATTTTTTTATGTCAGTTTATGTCATGTCACACAGTCAAACAAAGATAAACACAGCTGAACTAAAAGCTTTTCCGTGGTACACAGGAACACAGATGTTTTCTATCATTCAGCATGTATGTAAAATGTCCTCTAGATGTGCAACTTATCTGAACGTCTAACTATAAATCATTCAGTTACCAGCCAAATGAGAGAAATTATTCAGTGCTTCATTAACGAGTCTACCAGTAGCTGCAGTAATAATTTAATATCGACATGTTCAGTATTTAATTTCGTTGTGTTGAGTTTTTAGGTTCATTGTGTTGTTTTGTGAGGTTAGATTGGCTTTTTAATGTTTTCTGTCTGTACAGATACATTTCAATATTTTGCATAAGAAGAACATCTGGCAGAAGAAACGTCTACATCACACTCACGAAAATTAAGTTGTGTTTATTGGTCAAGTCAAATTTATTTATATCTCAATAAGAATAGTTTCAGAGCAGCTGTACAGAAAATCATAATGTTCATTTTTAAAATATCTTAGTATCTTCATGTCATAGTCAAACTTATGTAATATATGTAATATAGTTTTGCAACAAAAAAAAAAAACATTTTTGCAACAATGCATATATATACATACACATTACTTTACTATTATTTATATACTTTTATATTAATTAATATTTTCAATTAACTTTTATTTTTAGCTTTTTAGTTTAGATTTTTTTGCTTTAATTTTACTTTTACTAGAAATGTAATTTTCATTTTACTAAATCTTGTAATTTTTTTCAGTTCTGTGTTTAGATCTCAAAATTAAAAATTAATTATTATTTTTTTTTCTTTGGTCACAAAATAGAAAAGGTAAATGTGACTTTTTTTTATCTTACAATTCTGTATATGTAACCCTAGAGCACAAAACCAGTCTTAAGTGTCAATTTTTCGAAATTGAGATTTATACATCATAAAATAATCTGAATAAATAATCTCTCCATTGATGTATGGTTTGTTAGGAGGACAATATTTATCTGAGATACAACTATTTGAAAATCTGGAATCTGAGGCTGAAAAAAAAAAATCAAAATATTGAGAAAATCATCTTTCAAGTTGTTCAAATGAAGTTCTTAAGTCATATTACTAAGCAAAAATTAGGTTTTTTATATTTTTGGTGTGAGATTTTTAAATATTTTTTTTGTGGATGATTTTTATTTAATATATTTATGATTTTTGGCATAAAATAAAAATAGATAATTTTGACCCATACAATGTATTTTTGGCTATTGCCAGAGACTTAAGACTGCTTTTGTGCTCCAGGGTCACATATATTTTGTTCCTTCATAATATAACATACATGTAACATTACTTGTTGATGATTTTTTTTTTTTTTTTCAGTTTTAGTTTTAGTACTTAAACTTCAGTTAGGTGCCAAGTCATCATTTAATATTTATATTTTATTTTATGTCATTTCAAGTAAAATGAATTCTTTTTAGGTACATTATTTTATTATAGTTATATTTTATTGCATCACAACACATTAACATGACTTACTGTACATATGATCTTATTTGGTGATTGATTTTACACAGGTTAAGGAAAGAAAGAATAAAAAAGTGGGGAAAGGGATAAAACAGATTTTCAGTGTTAGTTTTAATAACGACACTGCATTGTGGATGATTGCTTTTTTAATGGTTGCAATGCTTTCTGGGATCATCTTTTTTTGCATGCTGCCTAAGAAGTGTGCTGTGATGCTGAAAGATGCCGTCTAGACCTGTAGGCAGCTCACTAGGTTTTGCATGAACAATTAAGCATCTTTACATCACTGCATCATTTGCAAGACAAAATGACAAAATGCTAAATCTGAACACACTTCAATCTGCCCCAGAGCGCTGCATAATGATAGAGTGATTCTGAAATCTCTAGATGCAACTTTGAGAAAAGCACACTACATCTGCTCACTAATGTGAAGGACACTTGTCTATCTGGGATTTTGTGTATTCTGTGTGAGACGGTGGTTTGGGACGTCCAGTGCCTGTAGATAAGATGAGATTGTACGGCTCTTTCTCGCTGCGATACGCCTCAAACATTCATCCCGTCTTATCTTCGCTGTTTGTGAAAATAGTCCAACATATTACCTTACACAGAGATGCTACGACCGGGTTGATTCAGTTTACACAGGTTAAAGAAATAATGAATAAAAAACAATAAAAAAAAAAAATATTTGTATTTTAGTTTTAGTAATTTTAATCTGAAACATTTCTGTTTTTCATTTAATATTTATATTTTATGTCACTTTTATTCCAATTAACTTTTTTTAATAATTAACAATTAATTTGACTGAATCATGGGTTAGGTTAGGGTTAGGGTTATTTATATATAATTTTATTTAGTGATTAATTTTACACAGGTTAAGAGTAGTTTTTGTAATTGCACTACTCCAACCTAAACTTATTTCAGTTTTTCATTTAATATTTATATTTCATGTCATTTTTTTTTCATTTCAATTAACAGAAACTTTTTTTTATTGCATTCTAACAATAATAACATGATTTATATATGACCTTATTAAGTAATTTTATACAAGTTCAGAAAAAAAAAACTAAATAAACAACAACAAAAAAACTTGAATTTATTTTTATTTCCGTTTGTTTAAGTAATTTTAGTACTTCAGCTTTAATGACTTCAGTTAGCTGCCAAACCAACTTTTTAAAAGTTTTTTATTTTGTTAATTTTTAATTTAATATTTATTTTATTTTGTCAGCTTTATTTCAATGAACAAATACACATTTCTAGCTATGTTTTATTTAATTAAATTTTATTGCATCATAACATAATATGACTAAAAATACAACATTATTTTGTGATGGATTTTACACAGATTGAGGAAAGAAAGAATACAATAACAACAGGAACATTTTCATTTATTTTTATTTCAGTTTTAGTATTAATTATTTTAGTACAGAAGTAATTTAGTACAGTTAATTGCCAAGCCAACGTTTAGACTTTTTTATGTGTTTATTTTCAGCTTAATTGCAAGTATCAAACACGCTTTTTTTTTTTTTTTTTTTTTTTAAGGAAAGTTTTATTTTTATTTATTTATTTTAATTGCAGTATCTCACACAAAACTGTAGATTCTGTGAGAGGGTGGTTTGGGACGTCCTGTGCCTGCAGATAAGATGAAATCGTACGGCTCTTTCTCGCTGCGATACGCCTCAAGAATTCATCCCGTCTTATCACTGTTTATGAAAATAGTCCAGCGTTTCACGTGGAGAAGCGCGGCGTCTCACACAGAGATGCTTCAGAAGCGTGTCTGACTGACGGAGGGGACGTATAAATCAAACCCGCTGTCCATAAAAGAGCAGCACTGGAAACTGTGTGAAGTCGGCCCCTGCGGGACGTTGTTAAAACACTGCGCTCTGTTTGATGTGTGCCATTTCCATGGCTTCTGTGCTGCTTTAGAGTCCCTTTAATTCACGGAGCCGGGCAGCATTCAGTCTCAAATGTGTCTTTGATTCGGAGAGGACCAGGGCTTTACTTCCACGCCTCGAGGCCTTTAATCCCTCAATCTCTTCTCTGCTTTTCTGTCTGCTTGACACAGAAAGAATCTGATTCTGCTGGTCTGAACGAAGTGATGCTGCCACATTCATCAGGTTCATCATTAAGGTGCATGAAAAAACTCATTCAAACACCGTCCTGCATCATATTTGCTGAATTAAATCCAAGTTTCTTACTAATTTTTGGGTGCTGATTCCAAAAACATAAGTAAAAATAATAATAAATAAACAAGTAAAATCATTTTAATTTATTTTTATTTTAGCAATTTTAGTGCTTAAGCTTTAAATTATTTTAGTTATTTTGCAATTTAAATTTTTTTTTAAGTGTTTATGTTTTTCATTTAATATTTGTATTTTATTTTATGTCAGCTTTATTTTTATTAACAAATATCTTTTTTTTACTATGGTTTATTTATTTTATTGCATCACAACATAACATGACGCATGATGAAATTTAAGGAAAGAAGGAATTTAAACAAACAAACAACAAAAAACAACAACAAAATGTTTTAGTAATTTTAGTCCTTCAACTTATTTTAGTTATACTATCTATCTATCTATCTATCTATCTATCTATCTATCTATCTATCTATCTATCTATCTATCTATCTATCTATCTATCTATCTATCTATCTATCTATCTATCTATCTATCTATCTATCTATAAACTAAACAATAAATAAAATATTTCCAGTGTTTCTCATTTTTATTTAGTTTAACTAAAAAGAACTGATCGTGAAAGTTTTTACTGATAGAAAATATATTTTAATAAAAATAAAATATGAAATTAGTTGCCAAGGCATATTTGTTTTCATTTAGTTAACCTGAAGTACAAAAATAACTAAAAATGAAACAAATATCACTAAAAACTAAAAAAATAAAAACTTTAAAAAATCCCATTAAAACCTAAGAATATAAATGGTTTTTTTAATTATTATTTTCTGAAAAAAAAAAAAAAGATTTTAAGTGATGAAAGTTTTTATTAATACAAGTTATAATAAAAATAAAACATTTGTAAAAAAAAATAAAATAAGAATTAAATTAAAACTGAAATAAAAAGGAATGACAAACTATATAAAGATTTTTCTTCATTCTTCATTCTAATTTTATGAGAACAAAAAAAATGTAACAACGATTACTTAAACAAAATAGTTGCCAAGACAACATTTCTCATTTAGTTTAACTTGATGTACTAAAATTTATAATAATATAATTATATATCTATAAATAAAAAAAAAAAAAAAAAACAAAATGACTGAATAATTTTTTATTATTAAATAATAATATTTTGTGTAAAATATTTTTTAAAATGTATAAAAACTATATCTGGGTAAGCGAGTTAAAACTGCACGGATCACACATTTACTGCATGTTTAAAGATGCAGGTCTTTTGGTTATTAAAATACTATTTCTGAATATTGATTCACACAAAAGAATCTGTGATGCATGAAAAACTGTGATGGCTTTTTAAAATAAGATTTACTCAAAGTCATAAAATGATTTAGCACATTGCTATCATGTTAATATCATGATGTAACACTGCTGGCATGATTTAAGATGTTGCTTATATGGTTTAGCATGTTTCTAACATATTGCCGACATGATTAACACATTGCTAACATGTTTTAGCATGTTGTTAACATGATTTAGCATGTTCTAGCACTATTTAACACATTACTAACATCAATAGCATGTTTCTAGAACACACGTCCAGATCTGACAGAACTGACCGCTTTTTTCTTCTGCTCTTGTGATTTTTGGACAGCAGAGACAATGAGACCCTCGACTGCGGACGTTCAGAATCAGTAATTGCTCATCAGAGGTCACTTTTTTCATGCAGGAATAATTTATGGAATATGCTTTGCATAAATTTTCCCGGGAAGGCAAAGTTTCATTGCCAAATAAATGATTTTTATTAACAAAAATAAAGTTACTACATTTGATATGTTTTGATAATAGGATTTGAGATTTTTTTTCCCTAGTAAATTCCAACCAAAAAGACAAACTATTCGTAAAAAAAAAAATGTTTTTAATGTTTTTGAAAGGTCTCTTTTGCTCACCAAGGCTGCATTAATTTAGTCAAACATAAAATAAAAAATATTAAATATTATTGTAATTTAAAAAAGCTGATTTCTATGTGAATATTGAAATGTAATTTATTTCTGTGATGCGCAGCTGTATTTTCAGCATCATTACTCCAGTCTTCAGTGTCACATGATCTTCAGAAATCATTCTAATATACTGATGTACTGCTCAAGACACATTTCTTATTACTATCAATGTTGAAAACAGTTATTTTTGTGGAAACTGTGATACATTTGATTTTTCAGGATTCTTTGTGAACAGAAAGTTCAAAAGAACAGCATTTATTTAAATAAATCTTTTGCAACATTATAAATGTTGAATAAAAGTATGAATTTATTATATTCACATTTTTACATAAAAGTAATTTCTAAAATATGCTTATAATATAATATTTATAAAATAACTATAATAAATTAATATAATACATATATTATAATATTTATTATATTAATTTCTAGAGTAACTTTTGATCAGCAGTGTATACTGCACTGTATTGAAGGATTAGCACATTCATGCTATTACCATGCTATTTATATGACAGTCCAAAAATACATTAGTATTACCACTGAGCATTTACCATATTCACAAAAACACATAGTATATGATATCATATCAAAACAACATCAACAACAACATCAAGGCTACATTTCCAAAAACTATAATACCATAACATATATACGGCATATCTATTTGTTTTTACTGATAAATAGAAAGGTCAAAAGAAGAGCATTTATCTGAATCATTATATATAATGTATATAATAAATTCAATACTATATAACAAATTCAATATTTATTTAACAATATAATAAATTAATATAAGAAATATACACTGTAATATATGATATCATAAATTATAATACCACAGAATTATATATATATATATATATATATATCTATATATATATATATATATATACTATATCTATATATACCACACATACATAATTAGTAATTAATATAAACATTGAAGACAAATTCTTAAAAGTTTTAAAAATGTTTTTATTTTATTTATATCTATATTTTTTTGTTTATTTATTGCAAATGAATAAACAAATATTTAATTTTAAATAAAAAAATATATAAATTTTAATTAATTTAATTATATTAAAATATATATATATATATTATATTTGAATTTAATTATGAAATTTATTTCTAATTTATTTCTAATTTCTTAATTTTTTCATTTATTTATTTACTGCAAATTATTATTATTATTATTATTATTATTATTATTATTATTATTATTATTATTTATTTTATTTATTTTATTTATTTTTTGAGCTGGTTGTTAAAGTAGTTTTCCTCCCAGTGTGGCGGTGTGTGGTACCTGATGCAGCGCTCCGATGATCCTGCGCTTCTCCTGATAGATGATCTCTGACCCCCAGTGAGGGTTGAGTCGTGTCAGGTGTTCGGGCAGCCGGCTGTGTTCTTTCCCCAGAGCATGTGCAGGACAGACAGGGTCAGGATCTCGTTCACCCGGCTGTCACGGACAGTTTATCATCCTTGAGAATCTGTGAAAGAGAAAAAGAAATGTCAGTATATTGTTTGCTCAGATTCTGTTACACCTAAAAGCATTATTATAAATTCATGAAATGTAAGTGGGAAGGCCGAACAATATCAGCCAAATCATCAAAATACTTATTGCTCACCTAAAAATAAATGCCATTTATCCTCACTGATTTCAAATCATAATGGACAAGTCATATGGAGTGTTATTGGGAATATATTTAATATTCATGATGGTGGTACAAAACTAAGAAACAAATCCTGAATAATGCATGATTTTAAAGTGCTTTCTAGTCTGACATTTTTTTGCAGAGATGCTTTAAAGCTGGTTCTGATAATAATCATGAAAATGGGAGTAGAAATAATTTTCCCTCAGAAACTGCTAGTAAATTTCACAAATAGTTACAAAGAAGTGACAAGTAACACATTTAATTATATAATAAATTTTGAAATTTAAAATAAAATTTTTTAATTTTTAAGATTGAATTTTAATCTAGAAACTGCAATTTTGAAGTAGAAAGACAGAAATAGCATTTGCTTGTAAAACATACTACAATAATCTTTATTTACAACTTTGAAAAATATTATTTTTTACAGTGTAGTATGGTTAAAACGATATTCATCTGATTTAAAAACATTTAATACATGAATACAGAGATATTATGCAAATATAAATATGCATGCATTGCAAATGTATTTTTAAATTATTGAAATGTTAACTTAAAATCGTAGAGGGGGAAATCAATATTTTAGGTAAAATGAATATAGAGAATAAATATTATATTATAAATATATATATAAATTATAAAAAAAAAAATCAATAACTTGAAAAAAAGCTAATTATTTTCGGTCAAAGTGATGACAGCCGTATATTCATGGTGCTTTCATTTTCTGTCCTCATTTAATGTTTCCTTCTTCATTCACATACATGCAGTTTCTGTGTGCAATGGAAAAAGAAAGAAAAAAACTCATATGATACGCCAATACACAAATATTAATTTGTGGCTTAACTATTCCTCCTATGAATCTATTCATGTGCAAATTATCAATAAAAAAATAAATCGATGCAGGATGCTTCTGCATATGCATAAGTTTGGTGTGTTAAAGATCAATATTGAGCTGAAACTAAAGAGCATATTTGCACATAGACTATGAGTCTCATTTACATCTCCATGTTATATGCCTCGCCGTCTTGGATGTGTTGTTAATTTTCTCCCTATAAAGTGCACATGAACATAACACCTATTCTAGATTGTTTGCTTAGTGCATCATGATGCATCACAGCTGTAGCAGCGGCTCTCAAATATGCTTTCAAAAGAAGTTTCTTCTGCTCACCAAAGCTGCATTTATTTGATCAAACATACAGGAAAAATGTGAAATATTTCTACTATTCAAAATAGCTGTTCTCTATATGAAAATATTCTAAAATATAATTTATTTCTGTGATGCGCAGCTGAATTTTCAGTATCATTACTCCAGTCGTGTCACATGATCTTCAGAAATCATTCTAATATGATGATTTGCTGCTCAAGAAACATTTCTGATTATTATCAATGGTTAAAAAAAGAAAAAGTTGTGCTGTTGAATATTTTTGTGAAACCGTGACATTTTTTTTTTTTTTTGTGATTCTTTGATGAATAGACGGCGCAAAAGCAGCATTTACTGAAATATATTTTTTATTTGCAACTTTGTAACATTGTAATTTTGTAACATTACAAAGTCTTTTAATCAGTTTAATGCATCCTTTTGAATAAAATGATTAATTTCTTTCAAAAAATCTAACTAACCCAAACTTTTGAACAGTATATATACTTTATATTCACATCAGTGTTATTTTAGTCTCAAGTAACCAAGGTTTTTTTTTTTTTTTTGCATGGTTTTAATTTCAGTTCCAGATTTAGTTATCTATAATAATAATCTTGATTAATTTCCCCCATCCAATTAATCCCAAATTCGGCTATTTCATGTAGGCTTTCAATGAAACTCCATCAAGTCTCCTGAGTTTTGAAGGTTTTGAAACTTAGTTTTATGTCCCACCTGTCTGTCATTCAGTGGATGCTGAGAGAAGCTGTGTGTATTAGTATGCAGTGTGCAGTATGTGGCTCAGGGTGGACAAGAATAAAATGCTATTTTGTATATCTATGGAAGTGGCCTCGTCGCCTCTGGCTGGGGACAGTGAGATTACTTACAAACCGGCACATTTTTATGAGCATTTCCAGCCCCGAAGGATCCAGAACCACCAATAAAAAGGTGCTGCCGTGACCCCCATTTTCAACAGCGTTTGAGGTTCACCGGAGATAAAGAAGTAATCAATGAGATATATTTTCTTTTTAATTATAGGGCTCAGCCACGTTCCCGGCTTCATCTTCGTTGTCAGCAGTCCTGAACTGTCCTCCGACTCGAATATATTCCCACGTCTGACTCATCGTGGGCCGTCAGGATCAGACAAAGAGAGCGCGAGACAATGAGTTCGCCTCGGAGGAAACGCGTGCCATTTTATCTGCTTCAACTAAATGAACTTCTGTCAATGAAATTGAAAAAAACGAGCGCTGTAACCTGCTGCTTGACACGGGATGTCAAAGCCTGAGACAATTCTAATGAAATGTCTGGGGGAATGTCTTCTCTAGTCAATAGCAGAAAACTAGCTGCGTATGAAAATAGATGTTGCTCATGATTAATAATACACCGCAGCAGAGACGGAGCCTATAGAGAATAATGAAAGAGACGCTCAATATGGCAGCGGTAAGAATGGAAGCCCCGCCCTCAAAATTGAAAGAGCCAACCACTGTGCTGGTGAAGGTTCTACAGAATAGAAAAAGTATTGCTCAGTTCCATTTAGAACCTTACAAGGTCCTGTTAGTTACACATCTGTGTTGATTTAAATTCTGTTTTAATGCCAAAACATTTCCTCAAGCATCAATCAATTCGAGTGTTAGCATAAAATATTCAATTATTTATAGCCTAAATATTATTATTATACTGTAAATATAAAGCTGAAATGAAATACAATAAAAATAATTTTAGAACTTGCCAACTGAAATAAATATGTGCTAAAAAAAAATTAAAACTACATTAAATAAAAGCAATAGGACAAAAATGTTTAACAAAAGCACGTACAATTACAAAAACTTAAAGTGAAAGTGAAAGTCGTGACATTTGTCAAGTATGGTGACCCATACTCGAAATTGGTGCTCTGCATTTAACCCATCCAAGTGTACACACACAGCAGTGAGAAGTGAACACACCGTGAACACACACCCGGCAGCAGTGGGCAGCTATAGATCCAGCGCCCAGGGGGGGGGAGCAACTGGGGGTTCAGTGCCTTGCTCAAGGGCACTTCAGCCATGGGTATTGAGGGTGGAAGAGAGCGCTGTTCATTCACTCCCTCCCACCTACAACTCCTGCCAGCACCGAGACTCGAACCTGCGACCTTCTGGTTACAAGTCCAAATCTCTCACCGTTAGGCCACAGCTGCCCCTTAAGCTGAAATTAAAGTGTGTAGAACCTTCTTGGGATGGATATATGTTTTATTTTAATGCCAAAGCATTCCTTTCAGCATATTTGAATTAACATCAATACAAATTCAAATATTAGCCTAAAATATCTACTTACGTTTTAGAACCCTGTTATTATACTGTACGTTATTATATAAAATGAAATAAATAAAATATTAGATATTAGAAAAAGTACTGAAATCGAAGTAAAAATAAAGCCATAGAAGTATTAAAAAGAATAATAATAAAAATGACAAAAAAGAACATTAAATTACTAAAACAACAGATTAATGAGTTCACAAAAAGCTTATGGATGTAATTATAATATAAGTCAGACGCTGAAGTGAGTTGCTGTATTTGTCTCTTCTGAGGAAGATTCGTTCCTTGACAGATTTTTTAATGTTCTTTTAATCCCATTTTGTAAGTGACTTTTCTTTCTGTTTTAAACAGGTTTTCTTTGGATTGTTTGACTTCTCAAAAGAGAATATTGGAAAATATAACTTAATTTGTTTCGTGCTAAATGTCACATACTGTACATAAACACAAATCTGGCTCTAAACCGCTTTTCCTGCATTCATCCTATGTGTCCTCTCAAGGTGTTAACACAATTACTAAAACTAAACCTAAAATGAAAACTGAAAATAAATGCTCATTCATATATTAATACTATAACAGCATAGAAATGATAAAATAAGACTGTCACTAACTTGACAAAATTCTGTCATCCAGCATGATTTGAGCAAAATCTATAATGAGTTTTATTTGTGAATTGATATGGATCATCACTCAAGAGTTTATATATATTATATATATATATATATATATATATATATATATATATATATATATATATATATGGAAATATTTCACGAGCTGAAGGTGGGCATTTGTGCAATTATACTAAGCTTTTACAGCTAAAAAAGTCAATCAGATGACTTTTCATGCATCAAATATAAAAGCCTTTACAGGTTTAAAAAACCCTACCTTAATCCTAACTATAGTAAAAAAAGAACCAAAAATAAAAAAAGGCTCATATCTTAATAATTAGATGCAGTTGTGCTTAAGCAAATAAACACGGGGACTAGCTGTGGTGAATAAAATGAATGCATGAAAGCGAGCCCTGTTATGTTGTTGTTTTGTGTGTGTGGGCATTCAGAGAAAGTTCATTATGCCCCTCCGCTAGTGTTTGTTTACATGTTAAAATGTCATTAAATCCACTAGCAATTAAAGCACTATGCGCCAAAATTAGAAGGAAGTGTTTTTGCACTCTTGCACAATGTGAGATGTGACAATGTGAACATTTGTAACGGCGCTTCTTGCACTGAAGTGCTGCAGCCTTTGCCTCATTAAAAAAATAGTTTCAGTGAGGCGCGATGGCAGCGACACTCATGTTTCTCTGTGTCTGGGATGAAGAGGTCGTGCATATTTAAAACAGCGCAAAGCATTGCATTTTTAATGCGATAATAGAGCAGGGAAAGGCCAATGTGTCACAGGTAGATGTGAGATGGAGCTCTTCTGAGGTGTTTAATATGCAACGTTTCTCAAACTTATTTGGCAGATGTTCACAGAGTTTTTAATGTAAATCTTCTGCTTAAAATATGCAGGATTAAAAAAAAAAAAAAAAAATCATGCAATGCAAACAAGTACGCCATGATTTGATAGACTACATAAACATACTCTCTCTCACTAAAAATCAGTCCATTCAGACCATTTCAACACGGTTTCTGCAGGTTTTACAAAGATGCATTTAAGACCTTAAAGCAAAGATAATTGAAGGAATAAATTGAAAGAAACAAAATATGTCAATATTCTCTCTAAATGTAAATGTCTTGTATTAACACTAAAAAGTTTGAAAGTACAACTTCAATAGACCTCCATTACTTTATAATTCATTTTGCAATGCATGCAACATTTAATGCAATGACTTTAAACATTTAAGACTTTCTGCTTCAATTTTAGACCTTTTTAGGCCTTCATTTGTAAAAGGGTGAATTAAGACTTTTAAAGAGCTTTTTAAGACCAAGTAAAGAAAATAACGTTTAAAATTGCTCTCCCTCAGTATTTTGTCTCGTTTTCCAGTGCAAATATCTAAAGATACATTTATTTGAAAATCAAACTGACCTCAGATAAGAAGTCCTATTTTATGAGAAACTGATGAAAATGAAGTGGTTTTATGATTAAATCAAGAACAACTCATAAATTCAATAAGTTCAAAGAGAAAACAAGTTGATTTCTGACCCCATTGACAGAAGTTTCTTCTTATTTTAAGCATGAACTCATTTAATTCAGTTAAATTTCTCAGAAAACAAGATTTCATATCTTTATTTTGCATCTTAAGTACAGTGTAATTGTACTTAAGATGAGATATGTGTTATTTTTTATTGTTTTTTGGTTTTTTGTTGTTTATAGATTTGTACTGGAAAACAAATCAGAAATACTGAGAATATATGCCATGACTGTATGGATATAAGACTTTCTGCTCTAAATTAAAACCTTTTTAGGCATTAATTTGTTGAAGGGGCTTTTTAAGACCGATTATGACATGAGCTCATTAACATATGAGTGCAATCATTTGCATATCACTTTATTCCTCCCCACAGTGAATCGTTTTGTTCTTCCTAAAAACACAGAACGAATGCATGTGACCGAAAGTATCTCATGACATTGCATTTTCAAAGAATATAAAGAAAAAACTGCTGTGATAAGAGCTTACTTGTGATGCATTACTGCAGTTAATATTCTCACATTATTTGCAACAATGCATTGACCTTCACTGGCCTGTAATTGTACACTGCATGGTCTCAAAAAATACAGGACCTGACTAATAATGGCATTGCATAAACTGTATATTTCATTTTCTGGCTCAATGCAATGCTTAAAATCTCTCACTAACCGAATATAAACAAATATTTTCATTCTTTAAATGTTTTTTTTTTTTTTTTTTTTTTCATGCATTTTGATTTTAAACTCGAATAACAAGCACTTTCAGTATTAGTACTGCTTAGTTGCCCTAACATTACTTGGCAAATCATAACATCACACTTGATATGTGCATTTTAGAGACTTTTCACCAGATTTTTGTGCACTTCAATAATTTAGTCACAAATGTAGTACAAATATTCCATTTGGTCTCATAAAAACTGCATGTACAGCTAGACGTTTACACTTTCTGAAGAAAATGTGAGTGATATTTGCCTGTGCAAAACTCAACACCACAGTCAAGTCATTTATTTATATAGTGCTTTCAAAGCAGCTTTATGTTTATAAAATAGAAGAAAAACAGTGTTAATGTTGTAAAATGAATTATGAGACTAATTTAATTTCAGCTGTAAAGCAGAAGATAAATTAAATCATAAAATTATTGCTGTCAAACAATTAATTGCGATTAATTGCATCCAAAATAAATGTTTTTGTTTATATATTTGTGTGTGTACTGTGTATATTTATTATGTATATATAAATACACACATACAGTATATATTTTGAAAATGTTTACATGAATATGCATATATATATTTATATTCTTATATTTTATATTATATATAAATATATTTAATGTATAAACAACATATTTTTCTTAAATATATGCATGCATGTGTTTGTATTTATATATACTTAATAAATATACACAGTATACACATTTATTATGTTAACAAAAACTTTTATTTTGGATGCAATTAATAACGATTAATCATTTGACAGTACTACATAAAATGTAAAAATATAATCTTTTTTAAAAAAAAGTCAAAATTCAACACAGACTAAAAACTATTAAACTATTAAATAAAAAATAAATAATTTTCAACTAAAAGTTAATAAAAATAAAATGCTTACTAGAAATGTATTAAACCATTAAAATATAAAATTAAAATAAACACTTTTTACGTTAAAACTACATCACTTTCTAAAACTGGTTACAATCATAAGAATGAAAAATGTAAATAAATAATTTGCAAAATAAAAGCAAATTGAAATAAAGCACTAAAAAATGTTTTAAAACATAAAAATGCAAAATTATAATAAATATTTCTTAAATAATAAATAAACATTTCCAAATAAAAGCAAGTCAACATAAAACACTAAAAATGAATAAAAAAAATGTCAAATTAAAATCTATTTTAAATAATAAGTCAAAATATAACACTTATTAGAAAAAATAAAATCATAAGAATGTAAAATTAAAAAAAAAAAAAAAAAAAAAACCCTAATGATTATTTGGGTGTTTTCTTATGATCTCAAGTAAAAAAAAAAAAAAAAAAAAAAAAAAAAAAATAATAATAATAATAATAATAATAATAATAATAATAATTTATTCATTATATCTGGGCTTGATGAGAACAAACGCTCTCGTATGAACAGCAGTGATAGTGTTTGTTGAGCTCCAATAATAATTTGGAGAAATGTTTAAAATAGTATTAGATGCATGTCACACCACACTCAACTACTCATAAAAGATAGATTTAATCAGAACTAATGATGTTTTTGCATTAAAATATATAATTTGATGCATCAGAACTGGACAGACATGGTACATTTCCTCCCACAAATGTAAAATTAATGCTATAAATCTTGCTAGCCGGGCCAGTGTGGAGAACTGAGATTAATTTCCATAAAACCAAATCAATCATTTACATCATAAAGGAAAAGTTAAGGAAAATACATATGTTGTGTTTATTCTGATTTAAATCTGTTTATATGATTGCAGACAGCTCTATCAGCTCAATGCAAATGAATCCACACTGCAGAAAATAAATAAATAAATCTTACTTTGTTTTTTTGTCTTATTTTGCAGTACAAATATCTAAACATTCTTAAATCATGATATATTTAATATTGATATAATGCAAAACTACTTAAGGTATTGAGTCTTGTTTTCTGAAAAATATATCAAAATGGAGTGCATATGTGTTTGTTTTGTTTGTTTTTGTTTGAAAATGGGGTAAGTATATTATAATTTATTTAAAATGAAAAGTTTTTCAGAAAACTATTGGCTTTAAATTGTATGCGATTTTGTTTCTAAAGTAAATGTATCTTGATTTAAGAATGTTTAGATATTTTACTAAAAACAAGACAAATATTGATTAGAAAAATCATTTTCACAGTGTAAGAAGTGAAAAAATGTGTTTTGAACTCATAATATTTAGATATTATTTGTACTGGAAGACAAGACAAAAATACAATGGAGGGGGAAAAATAATTTTTGCATTGCACACTTTTCTTATCTAGTATTTTTGTATTGTTTTTCTTAAACTTAATGATTTTCATATGTAGTACTTTTGTCTTGTCTGTTTAGTATTTTTGTCAAGCAAAATTACGAGGGGTTTACTTTTCTAAACATATATAAAAATAAAATGAACTTAGCTTAAAAAAGAAAATTGTTTATCAAAAAACTTAATTCATATGTAAAACAGCATCATTTTTCTGACCCTAAACAAATATATTTTTTCTTGTTTTATGCTTAAACTCATTTCATTTTGATAAATTTTTCAGAAAACAAGGCACATAATGTCATTATTTTGCTTCTCATATATATATATAGAATTATATATATATATAATATATATAATATATATATATATATATATATATGAGAAGAAAATATTTTTTTATTATTATTTAGATATTAATACAGTAAGAGAAGGCAAAAAGATTGATCAGGTTTGTTTTTTTTTTTTGCAGTGCAAATCCCACATTGCAGTTGTTGCAGATGGAAGCAAGCACAGGTTCGGTGACGACTTTCATGACCCATGTGAGCGGGCATGAATATTTAGGGTTTAGACTTTATTTTTATACTGTTTAGTGATATTCTCATCTGGTCGAAGCTCTGACCCGCAGGTCATCTTATCATATCAATCTGATCCTCTCCACAAAAGGCCGCGGAGCTGTTAACCGAGGGTCTGATTTCTGTGCTCTCAAACTGTGAGATGTGCCTCCCGCTGCATTATGGATGAATTATTAAGACGGGAGTTAGATACCTGTTATTGCAGACTCCAGAGATGCACTGCAGGTATTTTTCCGTCTGTGGCGCGCAGGTGGTGGAATGGAGAGTGCGAGGGCATCCAGACAGGTTTGCTATCCGCTTCACTGCCTTCACGGAAAGGAGCTCTTGAAAAGGAGTTAATGTGTTTACCAATGCAACTCAAACACTGAAGGGTAAACAGTCCGCCGAGGTTCCCGTAGATGCGACACTATTGATTAAATCTGGCATTTAAAGCTCTTCCGAGATGATGCTTCTGCATTATTCCACACTTACAGAGCTGAATCTCTAGTACATGTTGCGCAAAATAACACACTAATACCCCGCAGCGGCCACATGAAGTGTTTAGACACTTAAAAAATGTCATTGCATTAGATCAAGTGTCATCGGTGCTCAGGAGCTTTTATTAAATGGATAGTTCATGTAAAAATGAAAATTTGCTGTTCATTTACTCAACTTCAGGTCAGATGTAGCTTATTTTTTTCTCAGTCGAACAGTAAAAAAGTTTTTAGTTCAAACTGTGGTCCTTGGTGATTCATAAAATGCAAAACAGCAGCTTGCAGCACTTTGAGAGTCAAATCAAGCATATTAGGCAACACTGCACAAATACCCGTGACTTCTGATGAAATACTGAGGTCTTATGAAGCAAAACGATCAGTCTGTGCAAGAAACTGAACATTAGTTACAACATTATTACCTGTAATCCAGAGCGACACGCAAATGGTGCAGTTTGTTAACAAATCATTCTTTTGAACCGATTCTTTTAGTGAATCAGTTCACCAAATATGACTGAAGCGTCTGAAACATTTTGCAGCTCGAGCAGCACAGATCTACAAGTTACTCAAAACTCTCTCTGGATGCCTGACAGTCACTCAGACTCAAAATGAGCCAAAATACTGACATATATCTGATCCTGTGATGAATAATTCATTCAGTTCCTCCAACAGTCACTGAACTGAGCAAACAGATCAGCTCGGACCGAAGACTGATGAGCCGCTGATATGAGCATATGAGATACTTGAATAGAGGGGAGAAATAAAGGTTTTCATGGTTTCTCATTGTTTATGTAAAAAGATGCTTTAGACATGTAAATCATCCACATTTCACATCATTATTGGGTGCTTTTGGTTTTAATAATAAAATTGCGTATACGTTGCATCATTGCTTGATTATGTTAACCCTAACCCTAACCCTAAAGAGACACAAGAAAATTAATTTATTGTTATTTTCCATCTTATTGGGTCTCAAATAATACAATTCCATGATTATTATAATTGTTTTTTTAAACTTGACTCGTATTTTTGATTTTAATGTTTGTATTCCACAGGATACATCACCCCTTTGGGGGTATAAATTCACTGAAAACAGAACACTTGTTTATCAATGCTTGTTATAGGGTGTAATTCCTGAACGCTTTGGAATACAAACTAAAGGTTGGTCTGTTTTTTAATAAGACACAGCAGATTATTGCTGAAATGAAAGCATTAAAAAAAGAAAGTAGGCTAGCATACTAATTTTTATTTTATTTTATTTTATTTTATATAAAACAAATACTTTATAAAATATGTTGCACTTTAAATTGCTATAAAATCAAAGCCATATGTATAACTAAGTTATGTTCCAAATTTGAAGTTGATATCACAAAAATTGTGGTTCCTGTGAGATTTTGTTTGGGCACAATACCAAAAATAACCACTGGGTGTCAACCAAACCCTATTGAATTTTTTTTATTCAGTTTTCTGTCACAAATCAGTCATTTATTTACTGTCTATATATTATTTATATAAACAGTAAACAGTTTTGGAACCTTGACTGTCAGACCTTTCCAATTATATGTTTTATCAAGATTACAAAAAGATTTGATATTCTAAAACACAAGCCACAATATCTCAAAGTCTATATGTATAGTTTTATACCTTGATTTATACCCCTAAAAGGACAACGTATCCTCAGAGATACAAACATTTAGAGACTGTAGAGTGTAAAAAATGTAAGCATTTAATTCATAACATTTCAATGTAAACCGAATAAGCTAATGCTGAACAACAGCTTTTTAAACAGGTAAGTCTCCTCCAACATGTGTACATATGAGAACTAGATCAACTTTTATAGGAGGGTGAGTAGATTTCCCAAGACAGGCGGCCATGCAGTTTTAAATGCTGCCCGTGAGCTAAACAAAGAATGTATGAATAAAAGTCAAAATATCAAAATATTCAAAACAAACACCCTTTCTACATGAAACCAAGAAATGACACCTTCACTTTCACTGCTTCTCCTCACAGCTTCTCAAATGTTTGTACCCCCAGGATACGCAGCCCCTTTTAGGGTTAAATGAACTAGTAAATTGAATCAGTTCATAGAAATAAACTGTCTGAAATGTTGAGTTTGTGGGTTTGAGTAAGATTTTTATGTTTGTCTTTTTGTCTTGGTTTCTGGTTATAATGTAGTAAATAATGTTCAGTTTCTTGCACAGACCAATCGTTTCTCTTCATAAGACCTCAATATATTGTCAGGAGCCACAGGTATTAATCATGCAGCCGCTGGCTTGCATTATATGAATCAGCAAGAACCATTGTTTCAGCCAAAAATCTTCTTTACTGTTCCACTCTAGAAACAAAGTCACGTCCATCTTGTATGGCCTAAAGCTGAGAAAACTAAGAGCAAATCTAAATTTTTGGGTGAACTGTCCCTTTAACTTCACTGTGATAATCTGATGCAATAACATTCAGACATTTACCTTTGGGGAGAGCCTCACCTGACACACCCAGTGATCTTTTATGTCTCCTGCTCGTCTTCTCCTTCAAAAGCCCTAAATACAGGTGAAAGATCTCTGCTGATTGCTGATTTGGAGATGTAATGTGTTTCTGATGCCGGCTGTCTGGAGAGCATGTACATGTGTAAAGGCTGAGGATCAAACCTGCAACTCAGAGAAAAAGAGGGAAATACTGTCCCTACTGTCTTTATTAGGAGATAAAATGATTATAAATTATAAAATATATAGATATATATATATATATATATATATATATATATATATATATATATATATTATAGACTGTTTTTTTTATATATATATATATATTATAGACTGTTTTTTTTACCCTTGTGGATTTTGGAACAACTAGTTTTCCAGATAAAATCAATTGTGAAGATTAAAAATAAAATATGAAACCAATAATAAAAGTTCCAAGAGTTACTACAATAAAATCTAATTGGTTAAAATATAAAAAGTATTGATAATATTAATATTAACATTAATAATAATTATAATTATTACTATTTTTAATTAATATTATTATCAATAAATAATAGTTAATATTATATATGAATATTAATATTTTATATTTATAATAAAATAATACTAATTCTACTACTACTACTACTACTACTAATTATTATTATTATTATCTTCATCATCATCATCATTATTACATACATATATCAGTTTATACATAATAACAAGTAATATAATAATTATTAATATAATAAATGTAATAATAATTATTATTTTTAATAGTAAATGAATATGTATTTACATACACATATATCATTAGTATATATGTACACATTAATTGTTATAATTATTATTAATAGTATAATAATAATTAAAATAATAATAATTATCAATATTAAAATATATATATATATATTTAGTTTATTTGTATTTAAAATAATAATAATTATCAATATTATATATATATATATATATTATTACATATACATTACTACTACTACTGTATATAACACGTGTTTGTTATTATACTGCTGTAGCTTCCAATTTATAAAAGCAATAAGCGACTTAAGGCTTTGACGTCAAGAAAAATCCTTCCAGAAATTTACATTATCATTGCAAAAGAAAAAAGTGTCAGTGTTGAAAATTTAATTAAACTGCTCATGTCCTTCAGTGATGTGATATGAAATGTAAAATATTCAGATTCACCCAGGTTTTACATTAATATAGTGTCCCTAGGGTGGGCTTATGAATACAGACTATAATTTGACGTCTTGCCATTCGAGCCTAGTTAAAAAACATGGGGTTTGCGAGAAATGTCCCCATTTCACCCCTGATTATGCGGCATCAAAGCCAGCGTGATCTTCCTGTGGGGCCGACAGCAAAAACAAACCACAGCCCAAACTCTGGACCACGAATGACGACATTCCCACTGGGAAACTTCTGTCGTTACATAACATGCATCCTAAAACAAACCAACAACCCATCTACTCTTAACATGAAGACAGCAGCTTAACAATGCCTTCCTGCTCACCATCTGACCTTCCTATTACATGCCAAGACCTGCAATATATCGCAAAATATCCCTAGGGCCTCCACAGGAGATGTCATTACAGAAATTTGGCACCGGATGTCAGGTACCAGATGTGTTTAGAACACTGGGTCTGGAAACGTTCAAACTAAATGTCAGCAGGTACAAAATATCCTGTGATGAATCCGTCACCAGCTGGCTGTACGAACCAGTCGCCGTGTTGAGTTCTGGTAATTGCTGCCCAATCCCACTCGGAGGTCTTTGCTTAGTTGGTACAAGGTGTAGCAATTAACCACAAAAGAACATCTTACTTCGTCTAGACCCATGTTTTGGGGGAAACACATCACAAGTAATGGAAGTAATCAGATTACTTTTATCAAGTAACTAGTAAAGTAATGCATTACTTTTTACTTTACTCAGAGTTATTGAGTTAGTAAACATAATGTTACTGTAGTTGTAGACTAAGGGCCAGTTTTACTAACAGCTTGCGCCAGCGCAAACAGTCTTTTGGCGTTAAAATTGCACTGTCAGGTTTTAGTAAAGATGCAAAGTGACAAATTAACGCTGAAAGGCGTAGACACAGTTATTTGTGCACCCGACCTTATTGAATATGCATTTGTAGGAGTTTCACTTTCAGTCGGAAAAGTTATGGAAGGAGAGATTTCAAATGAATCACGCAACGCGTTTTACTAACATCTGCGCTCGTCAAATTACTGGCATTTGCGCCATTATTAAGAAATAATTTGCTTCGGGAAATAAAAGATGACTTGGACCCCCAACTAGGAGTCACGCAATACCAGCTCTATCAAAACTTCTAGCAAACCTTAATTTTTTGGTCTCCGGTTCTTTTCAACATACTGTGGCTTTTTTATTTCTTTATTCTTTATTTGTGACTATTCTAATTTGCGCTGCACTTGGTATATTGTGTTGGTCGATATGTAAATGAGATGTTGCCATCGGCGCTGTTTTGGAATTGCATTCTAATGCTAATTTGCTATGTTTAGTAAAACTGGGCATAAATGTCAATGTGCATTTACTCATCTCACTTGGAACAAAAACAGATTCAGTACTTCTCAAAAGGAGTAAAAACTATGGAATGCAAACTCAGAATATGATGCAAACCTGTTTTTATGTATTTAATTGCATTTTTTTATCCAGTCTTTGCTGCTGACTTTCGATGATCCAATTCAATCATACTAATGAGTAAAAATGACTTTAGATAAACATAACATTCAAGTTTCTTTTTCTTTTTTTTTAGTGATTGAGAAGAAAGTGTTGAACTTTCTTCTCTTGTGTCCTATTCATCATGCAATCCATGAAAGGTTTGGTTGAGCTTTCTGAACTTGCATTTCATTCAGCCTGAGGCTTATGCATTTCATGTTTGGTGTGAAAGTGCTTTTACATTTGACATATATATATATATATGTTTGGTGTGGAAGTGCTTTTACATTTGACATATATATATACTATATATATATCTATATATCATATACAGTATATGTATTTATAATGAAAGATGAGTAGAAGTCCAAATGAAAGGTGATTTAATGTATTACTTTAGTTATGTAGTGAATTAATTTCCATAATTAGTTACTTTTTAGAGCATAACACAATATTTAATCCATTACTTTTGAAAGCAACTTTGGTCAACAACATTGGTCTACAAGTCTCAGTATTACAAGCTGAAATGCATGTGAAAGATGCCATATACAGTACACTGAGATGAATCAGATGAATCTGTGCTCAGACTGCAGAGCATCATGACAGAGGTTAAATGCATCAGAATGCCAGCCATGTCCTCACTGACCTGGAATGAAAGAGAAATGCTTTTAATTGACTAAAAATACCGTAAGTGCAAAAAAGGTCAAGCATCAGAAAAATGAACTCTGAGCTTAGACTATGATTTGTGATAAACTATGATTTATAATTACTGTATGTATTTAACAACCGTGATTTCAGAGAAGAAATCTCTCATATCTCATCCTAAAAGCAAATGGAACTGAAAAGAATTTGAGAAATAGTCAAAAGTATAACATTTCAGTAATATTCTGCACTTCTAATCTGCCATTGTATGTTATTTGCATTTTGTATTTTTAAACACCGATTAAATTTAGCTTAACAAATATTACCATCTACATTTACAATTGTAAATCACAGATATAATATTGTTACTTGTGTAATGGTTGGATAACATTAATTTGGCTTATATAATTATATTTATGCATTATCTGTTGATTTCGGTAGAAAAATGCAGAAAATTCTTGACAGCTAATAAATGTAATATAAAACAAATATTAAATAAAATAATAATACATAACTTATAAACATGCAAACACTATCATTCAACAGTTTGGGTTGAGAAAGGTTCTATTTAATTAATATTTTTATTCATCAAGGACACATTAAATTGTTCAAAAGTGACAGTAAAGAGTTTTTTATAAAGGTTTCTGTTTCAAATAAATGCTTTATATTCATTAAACAATCCTGAAAATTAAACTGCATCGCTGTTTCCACAAAAATATGAAGCAGCACGACTATAATAATCAGAAATGTTTCTTGAGCAGCATATTAGAATGATTTCTAATCTAAGGATCATGTGACACTGAAGACTGGAGTAATGATGCTGAAAATTCAGCTTTGTATCACAGGAATAAAATATAATTTACAATAGATTCACATAGAAGATGCTTATTTTAAACTGTAAAAATATTTCACAATATTGCTGCTATATTTCATACCTATAGTCTCGGTGGTGTTGTGTCATGAGGCATTTGTCTGTATTTTTGCAGTCGGCTGTGTTCACTCTCCCTTGTGTTCTAGTCTCTGCTGGGTTTTGCTCACTGACTGTGAACAGCTAAACTCTGCTGATTCCACCAAAACCCTTGATTTTTCAAGGCTGCAGCTTCACGAAGCGTGGCGTTTGAGTGGCCCTCTTTAAACACAACACAAGCTCGTGTCAAGCATCTGTCGGGCCTCTGAAATCATGATTATCTGCTCGTAGTAGATTTCAAACATGACACAACCTTATTGGAATAGTTCACCTAACACAGACCCATTGTGTTACTAACTACATTTAAATTTTTGCTTGGAATATTTCTATAAACCACACCCTTTTATTTCTTGAAATCATCTCATTTTCAGGGAAAGGTCTGTCTGTGAAGTCTTAAACACAACTCAATTCACTCAAGTAATTAATTTAGATGTCTGCGGTAGATGAGGAATGACCTGATGCTTGTGGCATAACTCATCTGAATAGTCAGATCTTTGGCTGGACAATGATCCATAATTAAAGTAAATCAAGTCATTAATCTACATTAATAACAAAGCATTTTAAGGCTTCATTGGGATTAATTGAACTTGATCTGATGTCTTTGCACAATTAATCATCTAAAAGCATGTAAAGAGAGTTTCAATCATTCATTTATAAGAGTTCATGTCACGAATGCCCTATAACAATATCATAAATATAAAACACTGTGACTAGATTACATTTACATTACATTGTCTGAGGAAAGTGCTGCAACACTCACCTGTGTTGCCATCAGTTGCTACGGTGTTTTGAGTGGTTGCTGGGTGGTTTTTCAACTGATTTCATATAAAACACACAAACTATTTCAAATGAAGTGCATTAAGCTACAAACTCGATCGTAATGCACAGTTTTTCCATGTAACATGTATGGAAAAAGGTGCAGCTCATCATATTAATGGAGTTTTTCAATAGTTAGCAGAAAACCAGTTACCTCACCATGTTCGTAGATTTGTGTTGGATGAATGGAAATTTAGATATTTTACTTTTTTTCACTTATTTCAGTTAATATCATGAAACTAGCGAGCTAAGCCATTAAGTAGTATACTGACAGTGTCGTGTAAACATAAGGAACGAAAAGTGGAGGACCAGACAAGCTGATTCAATTGAGTCATTCATGTGGTGTTTGTTCACCAAGAGCAAGTGTTTTTGCTGTTTAGATTACAAGAATGCTGTGTTAGTTCTGAAATAAAACTTTTTTAATTTTGTTATAGTTGTTCCAGTGCCATGTTTCAGTAAACCTCTAAACAACACACCATGACTGCCTCAGGACAGTACAATTTACGCTGGACCTTCTCAGGGGTTTGTTTCCAAAAAGCAACTATGGTTGCAAGTTCCGTCATTACCAATAGATTTCAATGGAACTAACTACCATAGGTAGCTAACAGTGCTTTTGGGAAACGCACCCCAGATTGATTCAAACTCATGACTTTGATCATTCAGTTCAAGCGATTCACTAGCAAAACCAGATCAAAAGAGCCATTCATTTTCTAATTTCGACATCACTTGTAATGATTTTAAAAAGCACGTAGACTATAGTGATGGCTCAAACTGAGCTTTTCGAAACTCTGAATCAGTTAAACCAGTGTGTCACAATTTTTTATTTTTTTTTTTTAGGAGCTCTGATTTTGGATTTTTTTTTTTTTGGTTAATTTGTTTGATTCAGATCGGGACTTCAAAATGTGTATCATGAATCATTTGATTTAGATTGGAACTTTATTGAAGCGGTTTCACGAATCATCTGCGTTCCGAGTTCTGATCTGAACTGAAGGTATGCGAATCATTATTCAGTTCGGAACTTCTGAGCCCAGATCGTGAATCATTTGATTTAGATCAGAACTCCGGAGGGGGTTCGTGAATCTTTTGATTGAAAACAGGGCGTCGAAGCGGGTTCGCAAATCTTTTTTTTCTGGATTTCTTTTTTAAACAGTAGCCTAGAAAACATCAAACCATTAACATCAGTACAGTTAAACAAAATAAAAAAAAAAAAAAAAAAAAAGAAATTATACACAAATTAATAATTAACCATTTTTGCTATAGCTAGTAAAAGTGTAGTAACCAAGGTTAATATTATTTATTTATTTATTTATTATTTTTGTATAACCACAGTTTTACTACAAATACCATGGTTAGCCATGGTTAATTTGAGGTTGTCATGGTTTAACTATAGTAAACCGTGTTTTTTTTTTTTTTTCAATGTGTTACCACAGGTTATATATATATATATATATATATATATTATATATATATATATATATTATATATTATATATATTATATATATATATATTTACATCTTAAGAGAACACATTGGATGAATATAGAGATGCAGTTTTCGCTTCTTTAGGATGAACAGACCTGTGGATAGTCTCCATACACTCATCTAGATTAACTCTGAATAAAGAAAAGAGAGGTTTAGAGGCCAGATTTGTGTTTATGTGTGTGAAATTTAGCAGGCAAAACAAATTATTTGTTATATTTTCCAATATTCTCTTTCGAGTAGTCAAACAATCCAAAGAAAACGTCTTTAAAACAGAAAGAAAAGTCACTTACAAAATGAAATCAGATGAACATTAAAAAATCTGACATTGCCAAACAAGTGAATGAATCTTCCTCAGAAGAGACAAAAACAGCAATGCACTTCGGTGTCTGACTTATAATTATGCCCATAAGCTTTTTGTGAAATTTGAGTAACTAATTAATCTGTTGTCTGATCTCTTCATATTTAAGGAGAGAACTGAAGCACAGTTTCCAAAGTCGGACATTACTTTTTATCATTTTCAAAGATGTAAAATTTAGTAGAGATGCTCTGATGTGCACTAATAATATCATCCATTACTAAACTGTCCCTAGCAATAATTTTGATCAGATAAATTGGGGAAGCTCCGATCACACGGATTCCTATTGAAATGACTCAATGTGACCGCTTCTTGAGAGAAACTTCAACACTATGTTTGCCTTAGTAAACAGTACTAATCAGTGACCTTAATGATGTGCTAATATTGCCATCTCACAGGTCTGATGGTCCTGCACTTCAGAATGACACTGTGAGGGACTGGCATCGATGATACTTGACAGAAACAAAGTGAGGGACTGGCATCGATGATACTTGACAGAAACAAAAGCACCCGCTCATGTGATGCAAGGCCGCGGCTCCTGAAGCTCTTCACAGAGATTCAAGAGCCCTGGATGCATGGAGCAGTAATCAAACAATGAGGTGTTTCTCAATCAATGAATTTCTGTTTAAATGTTTCTTCCTCCGTCTGGAGTTTAATTCAGCACTGATCCGCCTCTCAGAAGCCCAGCAGATCGCAGAGACGCTGCGTTAGTATTCACTCGAGTCCAGCGCTTCACATGGGCCTGGATGTCACAATCTGAGTGCATTGCATAACAATTTTTAAGACGCTTTGCTGATTTTTGAGGTTTTGATTTCTGAGGCATCATCATTCGTTTATAGACACTTGCTTTATAATTTGCATCTAATTGATGTCACATTCTGATTTGATTGCTAATTTTTTTAATTTTCTTTGGAAACTTTTTTGTGATACTGTGTTGTTTTATTAATAGTATTAATAAGAATAGTTTGATGATTTAATTTTTTTATTCACAGATTTTAAACTGCAAATTAAATTAAGACGACGATCAATAATTCATCACAGTGTGTTTTCTGGTATAATTGTAATTATGCCTTATGTACTGTGAAGATTGATTGCATGTGTAAAAATAATAATAGTCATTTTGAAATTAGCCTGTTATTTTGCCTTCAGATTATGTTACTCTGTTTGCGATCAATATGACCCTGGCAAAAAACACACACTGTGAAAAATAAATAAATTAATAAATTAGGTAACTGAGGGACTATATAACATTTGGAATATAAAAAAAAAAACAGATTTATTTTACAATTTAGGGTACATTTATATTATCTTCTCTTTAAATTATTTTTACAGACAAACAAAATAAATAAATAATTCGGGGACTACATAAAATTCACACACACACACACACACACACACACACACACACACACACACACACCACACACACAACACACACACACAACCCACACACATTTGTTTTTTTGTGAATTGGGGGGTCAATTCTATAGGGCGTAATGGTTTTTATACTTCTCACAAAAAACCTGTATGTGCTATTGCCCGAACACACAACCCGACACCTAAACCCTACCCCTTACAGGAAACTGTGTGCATTTTTACTTTATCAAAAAAAAAAAAAAAAACTCATTCTGCTCTGGTTTTAAGGCGTTTTGAAAATGGGGACAGGGTTATGTCCTATAAGTCACCCTTCCTTGGTAAAATACCTGTGTAATACCCATGATAGATCCAAAGTTGTTGTCTGATATGTCACAAAAGACCGGCAACACACACAACACACACACACACACACACACCACACACCACACAACAACACACACAACACACACACACACACACACACAAACACACACACACACATATGTATATATATAGTGCTGTCAAACCATTAATCGCGATTAATCGCATCCACAAAAGTTTTTGTTTACATAATATTTATGGGTGTATTGTGTATATTTATTATGTATATATAAATACACACATACAGTATATATTTTTAAAATATTTAAAACCATATACATAACCATTAATTTTATATATAAATATAGCATATTTTCAGAAAATAGTATACATGTATTGTGTATTTATATATATACGCTAATACATATTTATCTCTCAAGTAAATATATACATGCATGTACTTTGTATATTTATATATATAACATACATACATAACAAATATACAAGGTACACACATTATATTATAAACATGTAACTTTTATTTTGAATGCAATTAATTGAAATTAATCTTTTGACAGCACAAATATATGTAATGGTGTTACTCTTTGAGATTGATTTGACCCTGGCAAAAACAAAACAAAACAAAACAAAAACAAAACAAAAATAAAATGAAACATGAAATGAAATGGAAATGAAATAAAAATGAAACTGTGAAATGAAATAAAATCCCTTAAAAATAAACATAAAATAAAATAAAATAAAATAAAATAAAATAAAATAAAATAAAATAAAATAAAATAAAATAAAAATATGTATTTGGTAGACTATTTAAAATTAGTAGTTTAATATATAAATTTTTACATGTAGATATTTTCTCTTGCATCTGAACCCACACAAGAATCACAGCGTATTCCGTCAGCAGTGAACTAATCATTCCTTTATTTGGAAAAGAACTGGAATAACATCAAACTAAATAGAAGAGTAGATCAGGGACCTTGATTTTTAGAAAATGTCAGTTTTCGAGGACCGTAGCTGGCAAGACTGTTTATTTACTGTTAATGAAACCACTACTTCATAATAACACGTATCAAATCAGTGTAACATAGGTAGCACTTTCATTCAAATGGAGAAAACCATCAGAACTGACTTTAAAAATCCTATATATGACTTGCTGTTATTACTCTTTGTGCTAAATGAAGAGGTTTGAGGCGATGAATAGAAAACAAAAGGGCAAAACAACACAAATATTCATCTAGTTTGGTAGATTTTACAGCTGGAAGTCTCAGTTTCACCCGTTTTGCCCTGAAAATTGTCAAATGCTGTTCATGCATCAACTCATAATGCCGTATGTCAACATCTGTTTTGCTACATAATCAGTTTAAGCATATGATTGATCATGTTAGTAGGTAGGAAAGAAATCATAACTCAAAGCATGTCAAAATATCGTCTACTCAAAGTGCTCCTTAAACGTCGCTCTAAATTTAGAAGATTCGCATAAAAAATAACAAGAACTAGATATATTGTGCATAAAATCAGAGAACCAGATGAGATTGTACATGTTGGTCACACACGGATGTTTCTAGCTGCTGCACATGTACTTCTGAGTGAGACTTTGATTGTTGACAAAGACGGGATCCACCGTGGCCACTTTAGCAGCGATGAACGAGTGAATGCAGTGAAGCACAGCCGTCAGATTAGCAAACTCCAGCCCTGGAAGAAAAGAAATAACCAGAAAGATGTTTCTCACTACGGGCTCTAAATGGATCTAAACGGATTCTGATCAAGTAAACATCAGAATAACTGCAGTCATATTTCCAGATGAACACTTGAAGCATCTCAGCTTTACTTGATTCTCCATCAATCATGTTTTAGAGTCTCAAATCTGATCATCAGGATCTTTTGAGGAGACACGAGCTTGTTTCAAGGAGAAGCTTTACTTTCACTGTTCCTCAGCTGAGGAATGATCTTCACAAGCCTCCAGAACATCTCACATCTTCTGAGGAGACTTTATTTCTTCATCTCTCAATCACTTGCATTATATGTTTGGATCATTTCCATCTCATCTTACTGAGACACATACATTGGAGATATAGAGTGACCACTGATATTTAGATCATTTCCATAAAAGTAGCCGCTATACTGTTGGAAAGATCTCATTGATTTGTAACTTTTCTTCAAATAAATATCAGCATCTGCATCAAACTACATATTTTTGGTCACTTTGAGTTTCTGAATAAATTGAGCTGTTTTTTTTTTTGCTTCATATTCTCACTATATCAGACTATACGATTTCATAAAAGCCTGATGGATCAAAAAAAAAAAATATATATATATAAAAAAAAGAAAAAAAAAAAGAGATAATATATATATTATTTTATAGTCCAGCTCTTTTTGACTAGTTTTCCAATGAATGATAATCTGCCATTTCTAATATCAGTCAAACTCATATTGTAAACCCCCAAAATATTCTGTTTATACTCATAAATGTTGACTATGACGGTTTGTCATCTCTAATATTCTCCTGTTAAACATGCTACTTCGTTCATGTTCGACATCTTTTATTCGCTGAATTCTGGAACGGTCGCTTCACAAGTCATGTGTGCCTGTCCATACCGATAAGACCCGTCAGCTGGGGAGAATTTGTATTCCATATGGTTTTCTGGTAAAAGCAAGTGAATAATAGATAAATAATAAGGAATATATAAATAAAGTAAGCTGAGCAGACAGCATGCAAAAGCTAATACATGTATCACTAAATGAGATAAGTAGCACAACTGTATTAAAACATCGGTATCTTGTGACTGGCACCACATCATCTAATTGAATGATTTCTGAAATCGCTGTGACACTGACGTACTGAGTATGATATCGGGAAGCGTACAGCTGCGCATCACAAAATAAATTCATTTAATAAATGGAAAACATAGAAACCTTAGCTTAAAATCATAATAATTTGCTTTTTTTACTGCATTTTTGATCAAGAGCCCCCCCCCCTCTTTCAAACCTTTCACACGAACCATAAAGGAGATGTTTTCTTCTCTGTTGAGATCTCTAAGTTACCCACATAACCCTTTTTTGACAAAAATAAAAAAAAAAATTAATTGAGTCAAGTCTCATATATATAAATACATAAATATACACACACACACCAACACACACACCACACACACACACCACAAACCTGTATAGATACTTTGTTATTATAACTGAAGAATGCTGCAAAGTCCTGCTTATGACTAGTTCTTTCTTCTCCTTTGCACAACACCAACTACCATTAAAACAAAAAAGTCCTCTCTTGTGTCTGTCATCAAATCCACCACATATTTGTTTAGAGCAGTTTGGCTTGTTTAAAAACAGTGCTTGATCTGTGCAATTTCTCTCCTGATTCGAGACCGACACTCTTTTCACTGGAGGAAGTGTTGATTACTGGTTGTTAGGACTTATCTATTTGATGAGTGTACATGTTGGGGAACGCTCCCGGGAGGGTTTTAATCGTTTGTCTTCTCCAGATGTATAGACTGATGGACTGGAGTGCTGTGGATTATTGTGATTTTTTTTATCTGCTGTTTGGACTCTCATTCTGAACGGCACCCATTCACTGCAGCGCATCCTATTGATGAGACACTGTGCATGTTGCTACATTTCTACAACCTGATGAGAACAAACAGCATTCTAAGCTTGGATGGCCTGAGGGTGAGTACTTTTCAGTTGTGTCGCTACACATATAACGTTAAATGAGCCCATTACAGCACTTCATTCCATAGACTTTAATAAGCTCTTTCGTTACGGGTAGTTGAGCTGGTTGGGTTAAACAACAGATTTGATCAGGCGCATCACGTCCTGCAGACAATCCGTGTAACACACTTTTCCTTATGTGCAAATCCACTGCATGCATTCGCCCAGACATACATGCCAGACATTTATACGCAAAAATTAAATTGGCCTGTCAAGCTCAGACGCCCGTGTGATCTATTCATGCTGTCTCATGATTGCAGATCCCAACGCTTCTGCTGAATCACAAATCACGTCATAACCATCACCTGCTGAACACTTCATTTCAAAATACCATTTGATTAAGCCTGTAATTAAGTAAACTAGTTCTGATTAAGGTTCAACAGTTTCACAGCGTACATGAAGAACATCCATCTGTTTGCTTTTATAACTTCTGAATGATCAACGGTCATTTGATCGAACCAGGAATGGAATGTTTAGAGTGACACAAACAACCAGAAGTTCATCAGATTCATTGATGAAACACTGAACATAAATAAGAAAAAAAAACTCATATTTGCTGAGACCATGTGTTTTTCCCTCCAGAATGATTGCACTTCCTGGATGATAATGAAGATGATCATGATGATGTCCATCGAGGAACTGTCTTTTTTTTCTTTTTTTTTTTAGCATTGCAAAAACACTAGAAGCAAACATTTGCTTTTAACATTTTGATAAAACTTTAACTGACACAGTTATCAAAAATTCACAAGAAAATGTTGTTTAAGCATTTTGGAGTCTGATTACATTAAGATATTGTAAGTAGAAAATGAGCCAAACAAGCAGTCTATGGATAAAAAACTATGATCACCAATTAAAAAAAAATAGTCACAATTTGAATTAATACAATATAAACAAAAAAACATGAGTGAATTATTAAATAAAACAATAATAATAAAAAAACTGAAACAAAAGGGGAAGACGTTTTCGTTAGACAACTACATCATTTGAATAAAAATAAACATGGATATATGGATAAACAAGCCAACAAGATAAAACAAACACACAATACATAAATAAACGTACTACTTTTTAAAACTGGTATTTGATAGAAAAAAAAGAAAACACAAAAGAAAGAAAGAAAAAAAAAACAAAAAATATATATATATACTATATATATGATGAAAATAAATACATAAACAAATAAATACCAATAATAAACCAAACAAAAAGCTAAAACAACAACAGGAAACAAAACAAATTTGAAGACCTCTTTCCTAAACTGAATATTTGATAATAAATAAATAATAAATAATAGATCACAAAAGGGTGGATGGGTAAATACAATCAAACAAACTTACAATAAACAAACAAAACAAAACAAACAAACACAACAAAACAAAACAACAAAACAACACAACAAAACAACAAACAACAGACACAACAGACAAAACAAAAACCAAACAAAACAAAAACAAAACAAAACAAAACCAACAAAACGGGAAGACCTGCTTAATAAACTGGGCAGTACTCGAGCATGCCTGACCGGACGTGTTTTTCTAATAAAGTTAAATCACTTAGAACGAGCAGGAGATTAATGTGAATACTGACACATTATCCAGGCAGTTTATTCTGAGTTCATTTCTGCTCAAAGCAAATAAACATCGATAGAACTCAGAGCTGCATTTAATTTCCTTACCTTTGAGATGCTGTCGAGCAATAAGGCCCGATCCGAAGGTCGAGTGTGAACCGATCTTCCCCTTTACGCCTGCACATTAGCTCTTCGACTGCAGAGGAAAGAACAACAGCGTGTTGTACACAGAGAGCTCACCGCCCTTGTTTGCTGTAAACGAACTTAAAAAACAACACCACTTCATATTTACAATCGAAACTTCACCCTCCCTGATCTTCGCAGCTTTAAAGACCCAGAACAGGACAGGTACGGCACGGTCGCTTACGGAAACAGCTTACACAGAGAAACTATGACTAACAACTGATTTCTGAAGAAAAATCAATATCCAGTCGAGGGAACCTCCAGCACCATGGTCCTTACCACAGTATACTACCACAGTATTTATGCATGCATCTCTGTCAAATGCTG
The DNA here is from genome assembly GCF_018340385.1 of Cyprinus carpio. NCBI lineage: Eukaryota > Metazoa > Chordata > Actinopteri > Cypriniformes > Cyprinidae > Cyprinus > Cyprinus carpio. The sequence continues at coordinate 1,143,298 of NC_056613.1, read as the reverse complement.
TTTCATGCATCAACTCATAATGCCGTATGTCACATCTGTTTTGATACATAATCGGTCAAGCATAAGCATATGAAGTTGATAAACAGGTTAGTAGGTAGGAAAGAAATCATAACTCAAAGCATGTCAAAATATCGTCTACTCAAAGTGCTCCTTAAACGTCGCTCTAAATTTAGAAGATTCGTACAAAAATAACAAGAACTAGATATATTGTGCATAAAATCAGAGAACCAGATGAGATTGTACATGTTGGTCACACACGGATGTTTCTAGCTGCTGCACATGTACTTCTGAGTGAGACTTTGATTGTTGACAAAGACGGGATCCACCGTGGCCACTTTAGCAGCGATGAACGAGTGAATGCAGTGAAGCACAGCCGTCAGATTAGCAAACTCCAGCTCCTGGAAGAAAAGAAATAACCAGAAAGATGTTTCTCACTACGGGCTCTAAATGGATCTAAACGGATTCTGATCAAGTAAACATCAGAATAACTGCAGTCAATCTTTCCGATGAACACTTGAAGCATCTCAGTTTTACTTGATTCTCCATCAATCATGTTTTTAGAGTCTCAAATCTGATCATCAGGATCTTTTGAGGATCGTTTGTTTCCAGAAGCTTTACTTTCACTGTTCCTCATCGGAGGAATGATCTTCACAAGCCTCCAGAACATCTCACATCTTCTGAGGAGACTTTATTTCTTCATCTCTCAATCACTGCATTATATGTTTGGATCATTTACATCTCATCTTACTGAGACATATTATTGGAGATATAGAGTGACCACTGATATTTAGATCAGTTTATGTAAGTAGCCGCTATACTGTTGGAAAGATCTCATTGATTTGTCACTTTTTCTTCAAATAAATATCAGCATCTGCATCAAACTGCATATTTTTGGTCACTTTGAGTTTCTGAATAAAATTGAACTGTTTTTTGCTTCATATTCTCACTATATCAGACTATACAAGCCATAAAAGCCTGATGGATCAAATACACTCAACAGAAAAAAAAAAAAAAAAAAAGAAAAAAAAAAAAGATATATATATATATTATTTTATATGTCAGGCTCTTTTGACTATTTTACCAAATGAATGATAAATCTGACATTTCTAATCAGTCAAACTAATATTGTAAACCCCCAAAATATTCTGTTTATACAGCATAAATGTTGACTTGACATTTCATCCTAATATTCTCCTGTAAACATGCTGACCTTCATTTCGATCTGTTTATTCTCTGAATTCTGGAACAGGAGCTTCACTCGTGTCTTGCCGTCATCCGATGAACCCTTCAGCTGGGAGAATTTGTATTTCCAGATGGTTTTCTGTAGAAAAGCAAGTGAATAAATAAATAAATAAATAAATAAATAAATAAAAGTAAGCAGAGCAGACAGGCATGCAAAAGCTAAAAATAAAATGTATCACGAAATGAAATTAAGCAGCACAACTGTTTTAAACATCGGTATTAATGTTTCTTGAGCAGCAAATCATCATATTAGAATGATTTCTGAAGATCATGTGACACTGAAGACTGGAGTAATGATGCTGAAAATACAGCTGCGCATCACAGAAATAAATTTTATTTTTATATATATATATAATATAGAAATCTTTTATTTTATATTATTATTTTTGTTTTTTTTTGTGTTTTTTTTATAAGAGGATATCTTTTTTAAAACATTTCACCAACTAACCATAAAGTAGATGTTTTCTCTGTTGAGATCTCTAAGTTACACCACATAAGCCTTTTTGACAAAAAATAAAATAAAAAAAATTAATTGAAGTCAAGTCTCATATATAAATAAATAAATAAATACACACACACACACACACACACACACACACACCACACACACACACACACACACACACACACACACACACACACACTGTATATATACTGTGTAATGTATAAACTGAAGAATGTTCAAAGTCACTGTCTGTATGAACTGTTCTTTCTTCATCCTTTGCACAACAACAAGCTACAATAAAACAAAAAAGTCCATCTCCTTTTGTCTGTCATCAAAATCCAGCCACATATTTGTTTAGAGCAGTTTTGGCTTGTTTTAAACAGTGCTTGATCTGTGCAGATTTCTCTCCTGATTCAGACCAGACCACTTTTTCACTGGAGGAAGTGTTATTATGGTTTATGGACTTATATTTTAGTTTACATTTGTTTAATCTTTTGTCTTCTCCAGATGTTAACTGATGGACTGGAGTGCGGTGGATTATTGTGATGTTTTTATCAGCTGTTTGGACTCTCATTCTGACGGCACCCATTCACTGCAGAGCATCCATTGATGAGACACTGATGCAGTGCTACATTTCTACAAACCTGATGAAGAAACAAACTCATTCTAATCTTGGATGGCCTGAGGGTGAGTACATTTTCATTTGTGGCTAAACTATAACTTTAAATTAGCCCATTAAGCACTTCAATTCCATGAGGACTTTAATAAAGCTCTTTCGTTACGGGTATTTGAGCTGGTTTGAGTTAAACACACAGATGTGATCAGCGCATCACGACTGAAGACAATCACGTGTAACACACTTTTCACTGATGTGCAAATCACTGCCTGCTATTCGAACCAAGAACAATACATGCCAGATTTAGACGGCACAATTAAATTGGCCTGTCAAGCTCGTAATCAGCCCGTGTGAGTCTATTCATGCTGTCTCATGATTGCAGATCCCAACGCTTCTGCGTGAATCACAAATCACGTCATTAACCAGCACCTGCTGAACACTTCATTTCAAAAATACAATTTGATTAAGCTGTAATTAAGTAAACTAGTTCTATTAAAGGGTTCAACAGTTACAGCGTACATGAAGACATCATCTGTGTGCTTTTAATACTTCTGAAATGATCAAACTGTCATTTGATCGAACAGGATGAATGTTTTAGAGTGACACAAACATACCAGAATTCATCAGATTCATTGATGAAACACTGTAAATAAATAATAAAAAAAAATCATATTTGCTGATGACCATGTGTTTTCCCTCCAGAATGATTTCACTTCCTGGATGATAATGAAGATGATCATGATGATGTCATCGAGGAACTGTCTTTTTTTTCCTTTTTTTTTTTAGCAATTTTCAAAACACTAGAAGCAAACATGTTTCTTTTAAACATTTTGATAAAACTTTAACTGACCAGCATTTATAACAATATTCACAAGAAAATGGTTTGTTTGAAGCATTTGGATTCTGATTACATTAAGATATTTTAATAGAAAATGAAACAAACAAGCAAGTATGGATAAAAAAAACTATTGATCACCAATTAAAAAAAAAATATTCACAATTTGATTAATAAATATAAACAAAAGTAAACATGAGTGAATGAGTAAATAAAACAATAATAATAAAAAAAACTGAAACAAAATGGGAAGAGTTCTTAAACTACATATTTTGAATAAAAAAATAAACATGGATATATGGATAAACAAAGCCAAAAAATAAAACAAACAAACAAATAAATAAATAAAACGGTAATACTTTTTTAATAAACTGGATATTTTGATAGAAAAAAAAAGAAAAAAAAAAAAAAGAAAGAAAGAAAAAAAAAAAAAAAAAAAAATATATATATATATATATATATATATATATATATAATAGATATATATGAAAATAAATAAATAAACAAATAAATAAATAAATAAAACCAAACAAAAATCTAAAACAAAACAAAACATGAAACAAAACAAATTTGAAGACCTCTTAATAAACTGGATATTTGATAAATAAATAAATAAATAAATAAATATAAACAAAAATGGGTGGATGGGTAAATAAAATCAAACAAAACTTAAAATAAAACAAAACAAAACAAAACAAAACAAAACAAAACAAAACAAAACAAAACAAAACAAAACAAAACAAGACAAAACAAGACAAAACAAAAAACAAAACAAAACAAAACAAAACAAAACAAAAAACAAAACAAAACGGTAAGACCTCTTAATAAACTGGCAGTACTGCTAGCAGGCCTGACCTGACAGTGTTTTTCTAATAAGAGTAAATCAGCTTAGGAACGAGCAGGAGAGTAATCAGCTGAAATACTGAGCACATTATAAAGGCAGTTTATTCTGAGTTCAGTTTCTGCTCAAAGCAAATAAACAGCAGAAACCAGAGATGCAGTTTAATTTCCTTACCTTTGAGATGCTGTCGGAGCAGGAGAAGCCCGACTCGAAGTCGAGTGTGAAGCACAGGATCTTCCCTTGACTGCTGCACATGTAGCTCTTCGACTGCAGAGGAAGAACAACAGCGTGATGTACACAGAGAGCTCACAGGCCCATTGTTTGCTGTAAACACTTTAAAACAACAGACCACTTTCATATTTAAATCGAAAACATTCAACACTCCTGATCTCGCATGCTTTATATCCCCAGGAACAGGACAGGTACGGCACGGTCGCCATGGAAACAGCTTACACAGAGAAACTATGACTAACAATCCGATTTCTGAACAAAATCAATATCCAGTCGAGTGAACCTCCAGCACCATGGTCCTTTACCACAGTATACTACCACAGTATTTATGCATGCATCTCTCGACATTATATTTGTATGTATCGTGTGTATGGATTATTTATTTATTTTAACTAATTTCTTAAATAAATAGGAAAAAAACAAAACATGGATTGGTAGATAAAATAAAATAAAATAAAATAAAATAAAATAAAATAAAATAACATTTCTTGATAAACTGACAGCACTGCATAGCAGGAATGAATGAATGAACGAATGAATGAATGAATGAATGAATGAATGAATGAATCAAACAAACAACAAACAAACATGAATGATGGATAACAAATTTAAATAAAATATGAAATAAAATGGGAATATTTCTCAATAAACTGTCTGTACTGCACAGCAGGAATAAGTAGATAATAAAAAAGTAAATAAGTAAACAAACAAACAAACATGGATGGACAGATGGATCAAATAAAATAGGAAGATTTATTAATAGACTGTTGGTACTGTATTGCAAGAATGAATGAATTAAATAAATAAAAACATGCATAAAATAAAATAAAATAAAACAAAACAGGAAGATTTCTTAATAAACTGCCAGTTACTATGATACTATAGTACTACCACAGTATTTATACATTCATCTCTTTACGTCATATTTGTAAATGTGCATGTTTTTAATATTTCTTATTTTTTTACTTTATTATTTTTTATTATTTTTACTTTATTAATTTATCTAAACAGGCATAGCCTGCAGATGCATTTTGAGTGTTTAATGTAAACATTTAATCAACTGGCCACACTTCATTTTAAGGTCACTTCATTTTTATTTGCTGTTTATTAATAGTAAGGCAGTTGTTAGTTTAGTATGGAGTCGGATTAAAGGATCTAAAATATGCTCATTTAGTATAAGGCATTAATATGTGCTTTATAAGTACTAATAAACAGCCAGTATGCTAGTAATATGCATGCTGGTTAATAGTGAGAACTGGTCCTTAACATAAAGTTTCATCAATCAATTAGTTGATCATTATTTATACATTTTTCAATTATTATTATTCAGGTGCCACTGACTGAACAGAAATCTTCAGTGGAGGGAGAAAGAGCATCACAGCAGAAGGGTTTGTGTAATTGTGTCTGTTCATCTGTTTTGTTCACTATAATTAGATTCCTGGAAGTTTGTGTTTCTGGTCAATGTGATTATAGAGACGCATCATTGTATTCACAACACACTGACCCTCACAATCACATTACAGTGGCCTGAGCACAGTCCCTGAAGAGCACCGGACTGAACACTGCGGCAGCTGGAAAGAAGATAAAACTGCTCAAAATCAAATGAAACAAAACTAAATTAAATAAAAGCTTTGGATAAAGTGTCTGCCAAATGCATAAATGAAAATTCAAATTGCAAATGATCTATTAACTGATCAAATGTTTGCATTCAAAACACATCTAAAATAGCCATGCCTATTTTATTAATACATTTAAAATGAAATTTAAAAAGAAAAATAAACATATAAATAAATAAATAAATATATAAATGAATAAAAATAAAAACAGAAAATCCAAAAATAAAAATAAATAATGTAAATGTAATAATCAATGAATTGCTTAAATATTTACACCAAAACAATAACAATAAAAATAAAATAAAAATTCAAAACATCAAAAATTAAATACAAAACTGAAAATACATAAAACCTTACATATGCATGCATGCTCACAACTATTATTAGAATCATAAAATATTTTAAATATTTTTATTTTAAATTAAATTACTGTAAGCAATTTTTGTAATGTTCAAGTTATCCTTAACATTGATTATTGATTATGATTGCAAAACACATTTATGCTGAAACTGACTGACGACAGACAGTTTTATTTACAACAAGAAGTAACAAATTAATACTAATGAATAATAATCCATACCCAAAATTAAAATGCAAAAGCAGTTAAAAGCATGACCGGATCTCAGAAATGCAGCCGTCTGCTTTGCATTTCCAAATCAAATCCTCAAAAGAGGAAACATTTGTAGCTAAATATGCATGAAATGTAACAGTAATATTCACAGTTTTACAGTTAGTGGCTCTTGAATCAATTAGGCACGAGGAGGAGAGCGAGTTTTCGCAAACGCCCGCCGGTGACATTTGGATTCTGCAACATCATCAAGCAATCTGTCGAGCCAGAGAAGAAGCCATTAAAGTTGGTCAACACAGCTCTGACTAATATAGATGGAGCAGGGGAATTACGTCCTGCCAGCATTTCTCTGGGGTCCTTATTATTTTCTGCATTAAACTCCCATACAGCTCACAGACCTAGGGACCAGTCTTACTTTAGAATCACAGACGATAAAATTAGTCTGTTTAGTAAATAGTAAAGAAGGAATAGTTTTTATTTCCATTATTTGCATCAGTTTTTATATTTTCAATTTTAATTTTCGTTGAAGTTTTAGTCATTTTGCTGGTTTTCTCAATTTTAGTAGTTTTTGTTTACATGCACACATGAACAATATTACATACACATTAATATATTTAGTTAAATATATATTTATTTTGTTGTACTGTTTATTAATTAAGCAATAAATAAATAAATAACATTTACTAAAATTTAAACACATTTTAACATTTAGCTGTTTCTGTCATTTTTAGAATTTTTGTTTTGTATGTTAAAATATTTTTTTTTCAGTTTTACTTATTTTAGTACAATTCTAGTATTAAATTAAAAATCAAAATAATAATCAAATGAAAAATAAATACAACATTTAAAAAACCTAAAACATTGAAAATAAAATACTTTTGTTAAAGTTTTAGTAATTTTGTTGTGTTTTTATCATTTTAGTAGCTTTCGTTTTTTTAGTTTTGGTTATTTTAATATCAAGTAAAAATGTTAAAATATAATATAAAATGGAAAATAAAAATTAAACAAGAAATAAAATGTACAATTAAGTAATTTTAGTTATAGTAATTGTTTTGATCCTTTTTAGTAGTTTTGTTTCTTATTTATGTCTATATAGTTTTTATTAATATCTTATTTCAGTAGTAGTGATTTTAGTAAAATTTGAGTATCAAGTTTAAAGCGTATAAAATAAAAAAGAATAATAAAATTAAAAAAAGAAAAGTTTTAGTAATTTTGTTGTGTGTCTTTTTCATTCTTAGTAATTTATATATAGTTTTTATCAATTTAACAGTTTTATTATTTTGGTACGACAAATTAAAGCTAAATTAAAATGAGAAATTTTGCACTGGCCATTAACTGAAAAATATATATATATTTTTTATTTCAGTTAACATTTATTTTTATAGGTTTTTTTTTATACAGGTTTAGTTTACTATAATAACTCTAATTAAATAGGGACTCTAATTGCACGAACTCAAACTTTCCAAGATGTCTTCAAGACACTTTAAAGTCTCTTCTCAGTTCAGATGTCCAATTGAAGGTCTCACACTCCTGCTCTTCTTCACAGAAAGCAGTCACTGTCGCTGTGTTTTAAGAGACGTATGAGCTCCAGCTGCCAGAGGAAGCAAACGCTAGCGAAGAGGATTTGCGGCTCTCACTGTCTGCTCGTGTAAGCGGCGCCTGTCACATGTAAAGCACAGAATACACGCCGCTAATTGGAGAGCTTCTCCTGTGGGACGGGCAAAACACAGAGTGAGGTTTGTCGAGGATTTCCTTGTCAAGCTGAGCAGAGAGAAAGTCCCAGCATGCACCAAATGTGCCACGTTTCTGCTCTGCAGTCTGTGAGAGCAAACACAGATGCTTCATCACCGGCCAAACACTGTTCCTCATACCCCTCCTGAACAAAAAAAGATGCTTTTGTCGATATAATAAATTGCAGTGGATTTTTATTACGTTCTTTTATTAAATAAATAAATAAAAATATTAAGAGAGAGAAAATTAAAAAATAAAATAATAAAAAAGAGTAAATAAAAAATGTAATTTACTAAAATATACACAATTATAAATAAATACATGAATGAATAAATAAATAAATACTTTACATACATATAAATATCAAGTTGATCATAAATAACATCAGACAAAATCATTTTAAAAATTAAATGTAAATGAAAAAAATAAATAAACTATTAATAATAATAATAATAATAAATACAAAAAACATACATACTGTACATATACACACTTTTTTTCATTGCGACAGAAAAAAATTTGGACAAACATAAAAAAAAAATTCATTTATGTTTTCATTCATTTTTAAGTTATGCTGTATCTTACAGAGACCTAAATATACTCTAATAAGTACTGTATGTGCTGATCGATTTCATGCATTTTTTTTGTGTGTTATTTTAGTACCATTTAGTATAAAATTAAACTAAATGCATTTATTTTTTTAAATATTTTATTTTAGTTAAAATGTATTTTATTTCAAGTTCTTTTATGGTTTCAGTTTTAGTTAACTATAATAACCCTGATACCAACACATCTACTTTAACGGCACAGCTATTCCTGCTTATCACTGAACTGAACATGTTTGAGGCACTACAGATATTGAACTGAATCAACACTGAACTGTAAATAAAAGCCTGTTAAGCCCGTGTCGTGTTTGCTGATCTTAATGACTTGCAACAGATGCATGACTACAACATCTGGACAAACAAAGGCTCTTTCATTTTTATGCGCTGCTGTTTTTTGTTTTACTGCATGTCATGAAAATGTACATATTCTATACACGTGGATGCAAACATGCATGCAATCGATGCACTGCACATGCATTTCAGATGAATGCAACAATGCATGCAATACAGACTGTAATTAACAATGCAATGAATGTAAATTGCTTCTATCTACAGTTTTCTCTCTTCAGCTACTGTCATGAAGAGAATCTTGTTTGCTGTCCACTGACCAGCTGCATCTGTGCAACTGTGAAATTACACACACCTGGTGTTTTTATACCATATAATGCACGTTAAGTATGTATTGTACAACAGAATTGTATTTGTAATGCAGTGGCCGATTGTCTGTTTGTATACTTGTCTAAAGGATGATTCTGTCCCAAGACAATAAGACAAATCTAGCTGTCTGGAGAACAAACCACTAATCAAGCACTAATTGAAATTCTCTGTCACCTTTAGTTGCATCCTTAAGGACAGAGATATGTGTTCATTCTCGATGTGGTCCAGCAGTGATGCTGATGATGCTGACAAACGCAGAATGAACTCATGTCTTTCTGGAGTACATCTGGAGCGAAACGTGGCTCTGTAACACACTCCTGCATCTCTCAGAGCTGTCAATCACCGCGTCCTATACGAGAGCTGGACAATCAACACTAACTGATGAAGGACAACAACATCATCAGCGGAGTGACGCGGAGCACAAATCACTGAGTCTGCAGCTATACTTGGTGAATTACTGAAAGTCACTTTTATTTTAATTAGTGGTGTTTGCTCAGAGAAGCAGCACTAGAGTCAAATATCTGAACAAACACACAACATTAAGTAGTGCATTTTTTTCACATTCACTAAAAGTAGAATATATATATATATATATATATATATATATATATAGATATATATATATATATATATATATATATACACATATCCATCCATCCATCTATCTATACAATGTATAAATATACATAATAAATTATAAATACATATCTAAAAAAATCCAAATATTAATATGTTTTAAAAAGAAATATATTAAAATATATACAAATATTTAATAGTTCTATTTCATTATATATATAAAATATACAAATATCAATCTATAAAATATATGTAAAAATAAATATAATGCCAATATATAAAATTATATGTATGTATGTATGTATATCTATCTATCTATCTATCCATCCATCATTCTATCCATTTATCCATCCATCCATCCATCCATCCATCCATCCATCCATCCATCCCTTCCTTCCATCCTTCTTTCCATCATCCATCCTTCCTTCCTTCTTTCCATCATCCATCCATCCATCAATCCTTCCTTCCTTTTTTCCATCCATTTATCCATCCTTCTTTCCATCCATCCATCCATCCATCCATCCTTCCATCCATCCTTCTATCCATCGATCCTTCTTTCCATCCATACTTCCTTCCTTTCATCCATCTATCCATCCATCCATCCCTCCCTCCCTTCCTTCCTTCCTTCCTTCCTTCCTTTCTTCCATCCCTCCCTCCCTCCCTTCCATCCATCCATCTATCTATCTGTCCTCCCTGCTAGTTTTGCTGTGCTCTTCATACACATCAGAGATGGATCTTCTCAGGGGACTGGTCTGGTTCAGATCTGGCCTCATCTAAACCAGATCTCCCAGAGAATCTGTGATCCTGAACTCCCGCTGACTTCCTCACATAAAACCATAACACAATCTTTTGCGCTCCTCTTAAAAGTGTCCCGCAGCAGGCGCAGCTCAGGAGCGCTCTGTACGTACGGTGACAGATCATCAGACTGAATCTGGAGCTTTACATGTTGCCCTTTCTGTGTCGGAGCATTGCAGTGATTTAAATCGCCTCTGACAGCTCCGTTCCTTTGTATTATTTATGAATGTCTGGTTATGGGTAGGCAGTATTTCAGAGCTGCTTTCTGACCCTTTGTTTTTGGACAAACGGGGGAAAAATGCACCAAAATCCTTGAATAGACATATGCTACAGCCCTGATATAAAATCCAGTGAACATGATGTGAAGAATTAAGTGGAAAATGTTTCAAATGGATTTAATGAGTATGGATTCATATCCTCCATTATAATTATTAGCTATAAAAAATTGAATAAACTCTTCTTTTAAAACCAGTTCATAAACTGCTGCATTTAGTTCAGTGAAAGAGCTTACATCAGGATGGATTTATGAAGGAATTACACAGAACTGCAAACTGAAATAAATACATGAAGACCTACAGAGGACATGTATATAGCTGCTTCAACTGACAGTGTTCAGTGGATAAAAGTATTAAATGATGTACAAACTTAAACATAAATGCTGAGAGTCAAGATTTTGGCACGTGACACCAGAGAGATTTAATTGCAGCAATGCACACATAACACAGAAATCTCTTGCAAAATAACTACACTCTTAAAAATAAAGATGCTTCATAGAAGAACCGTTCTTGTCTAAATGGTTCCATAAAGAACCTAAAACATCTGATTATAAAAGGTAAGAAAGAGATGGGTGTTTAAAGTTCTTTGCAGAACTAAAAATAGTTATTCTATGGCATCGCTGTGAAGAACCTTTAAAGCACCTTTATTTTTAAGAGTGTAAAAAGTAGGGTTGCACAATAAATCTGCGATATCTCAATATGGCTTACTGTGATTTTCAAATTGCGAAGGCTGTGATTTAATTAAATAAATATATCATATAAATGATATAACACTTCTGAAACCCGCAGCACATATTTGCAAATGTACCAACAAAATAAAAGCTCAATTTAAGATAATAATAGTCAACTAAAACTAAAACAATAAAAAAAAAAAAGTTTAAATACAATAAAATTACACACACACACACACACACACACACACACACACACACACACACACACACAAACACACACACACACAAACAACCACACAAACACACACACACACACACACACACACACACAGACACACACACACACACACACACACACACACACACACACACACTAAATGCTGATTACTTATTTTAAATAAAAACTCAATCCATGGTTATTATAGTTAAAGGGGTCATTTGATGTGATTTAAATTTTTCCTTTCTCTTTGGAGTGTTACAAGCTCTTGGTGAATAAAGAAGATCTGTAAAGTTGCAAAGACTTAAGTCTCAAATCCAAAGAGATATTCTTTATAAAAGTTGAGACTCGTCCACGCCCCCCTGAAACGACTCGTTCTAACACGCCCCCACATCTCTACATCACTATGTGGGAAGATTTGCATAACGCCGCCCAGATGTTCACGCAAAAAAAGAAGGTGTAACCTTTTATTCTTGTTGTAATATTGTTGTTGCCGTCGCAGCTATGTCGTATAGATGCTGTTTGTTTCACTGTGAAAGCGAAACTACGTTGTTTGGCCTTCCAAAAGAGGACGATATCCTCTTCGTCATGCCTGGAGCTGATCCGTGCTGGTCGCTGAGGAAATACATTAACTTTGCACTGTGGATCGCTGAATCGGCTTTCACTGTAGACGAAGCGGCGTCCAGCCCAGGGTCGTCACATGTGGTTGCCACATGCACAAGGCATGCTCCTTCGTAGAATCCGCCTCAAGCCAGCCGCGGCTCACTCTAGACCACGGTTCACTCTGGGCCTCCGGCCTCTGCTCACTCAAGGCCGCGGTGTGAGACGCTTTTTCGTTGAGAAAGCAAAACTACTTTGATTTTGCCTTCCAAAAGAAGACACGACTAGAAATCATGTTTATATCACGGTTATAATGGGTTTTATGTTTTTGTCTCGTCGCTCCGGCCGGACAAGGCTTCACAATATGTTAAGAGGCGCAACATTTCCGTCACACGCTTGAGGCATTCGGCCAATCACAACACGCTGGATAGCTGGCCAATCACAGCACACCTCGCTTTTCAGAGCGATGAGCCTTGTGAAAATCGACGCGTTTCAGAAGGCAGGGGCATAGAGGAGAAACAATAATGTACAGTATGTGGGAAATAATGATTTTTTTAACCTTAAACCGCAAAAACACATTTCATTACACCAAATACACAAAATAATGTTCTTTTTAGCAGCATCATATGACCCCTTTAATTGATACTAAAGCCATTAAATATATACAACTGAAATACTGTAAATATAAAAAAATATATAAACATGTTTCTGAAAATATATATTAAAAACACAACAAAAACTAAAATGTACATTTTAAATAATTTTATTAATAAATGTATTATTAATATTAATATTTTATTTAAAATCACAAAACAAATCATAAGTATTATTATTGTATTATATAATAATAATATTGTCATATTGAATTGGTCAAAAACAGTAATGACAAGTAGGAAAGTAGTTTTTTGTTTTGTTGTACCTCTTTAGTGTTTATACACACACACACACACACACACACACACACACACACACACACATATATATATATATATATATATATATATATATATATATATATATATCGTACAGCCCTTAAAGGATGGTTCAGACTCAAAAAGTAAAAACTCATAGCTTTTTTTAAAAACTATTTTTAATTTCTTTGCAGCTGCATTCTCCATCAAAACCACAATCATTCTAGAATGATTAATTCAGTATACTGTATAATGCAGAAAAAATATCACAATGCCTGTTTTTCCAGTATTGTGCAACCATCCTTCAAAGGTCAAATTCATCACATTCCATCACTCTGAGGTGAATTTCATTTGAAAGCGTGCGTCATGTTCATCTACTCACTAGCCTATAAAAGTGAACAGTTCACACAATGAAATCCATCACCGATTCATTCATGACATGTCCTTCAAGGACACAAAAATGCCATTTGGAAATCGCCCTTGGAATAAAGACCAAACGGACATATGTAGTAAATTTTGCTGTCATGACTTGGCAGCACGTCACGATGGTCTATTAGGCCTTTTTGTGGCCTTTACTCCCTCAATTAGCCTCATATAAAACATTAGCTCTGTGTTGGATGAGGAATTTGATTTCTTGCATGGAATATGATACGCAGTTTATCCAGAGAGCCATTAATCTGCTCCTCTAAGCTAAAGTACGAGCGAATTAACGCTGAAGAGCCGCCGGCAGAGCGCTAAACCTACATGATGCTCATGAGCCATAAATAAATATGCTGTAGTGATGCACACTTGCACGTCGGGATTTTGCCGGAAACGAGCAATGTGACGCTCTCCGTTTGACCCCGGGTGGTATTTAAGACGACTTAAATGTGAGTAACGCGAGTCTCCGGAGCCGCTCAGACTTAAATCCCCTTCATCCCGTGAACTTATGTTAGCATATACTTCATAATAGACGCCCTGCAGGAGTTCACGGGGACACCGGAGATGCGCTAGACCTTTGTGCGGTCGAGGTAATTTAACGGCTCAGCGAGGAGAGGTCTCACAGAAAAGACTCTTCAGAGGAATTTAATTAAAGCAGTAATAACATTTGAAACGCACGAATCAGACACAGACGCGCTCCTGCTCTCCGCAGTGCTGACAGATGCAGAAATCAATGCTTCACTTGTCATATACCGCTTTCTGAGTGTTTCATCTCTTTTTAAAACCTTCTTTAAAGCCTGATGGACAGGATATATATTTTAAATTAAGGGCGTCTTCTTGTTACCATAATGCAGAAAGTGCACAGCATTGCTTTAATATTATTACTGTAATGCATTACTGAAAAACAGATGATAATTCTATTAAATACAACAAATGCTGTTATTTGATACTGTGCCTAAACAGGATGGTTTTCACTATTGTATTATATATGACATTTGGATTGATTTCTGTGGAAGCTCTTTTTCTGCCAAATAAAAAAATAATTAAAAAGGATATGGAGACATTTTCTCACAATTCTGACTTTTCTATTCATGCAATTGCAAATTTACATCTCACAACTTATTAAAAACTAGAAACTTAGCTATAAATATGCAATTCCAAAATATGAGACATACTGTAAACTCACAATTATCTGAAAAATATCTAATATGTAAGATATAAACTCGCAATTCTGAGAAAAATGTTCAAAATATAAGAGATAAACTCGAAATTCTGAGGAAAAAAGTCCAAAAATCTAAGATATAAACTTGCAATTCTGAGAAAATGTCCAAATAGTGAGATATAAACTCGCAATTCTGAGAAAAAAAGTCCAATATCTAATATATAAGCTAGCAATTCTAAGAAAAAAAGTCCAAATTGTGAGATATAAATGTGCAATTCAGTGGAAAAAAATCTAAATTATAAGATATAAGCATAAGATATAAACTGGAAAAATAATAATAATAAATTCTATAAAGTGTAGTGAGCATTGCACACAATGAAATCCATCAAATACCATCTCATTCATTTTTGAAATATTTTGACACAAAAAATACTGGCAGAACAACAAAATTGTTAATTTGAGAACATTATCAAATACTTTGTACTTTTAAATACTTTTGTAATACTGTATACATACAGTTTTAACTCTTTCCTTGCCAGCATTTTTTTAAAAAAAGTTGCCAGCCACTGCCAGTGATTTTTATGATTTTCACTAAAATTTGATGGCCTACAGTATATTTTGCTGTGTATTTTCCTCTACTTAAAAAAAAAAAAAAAAAAAAAAAAAAAAAAAAAAAAACAGTTTTATTCTATCTTAAAGCATTCTTTTTTATCAATGCTTAAATATAGGTAGGTTTCATAAAAAATGTACAATTTTGAGCAAAAAGGTGAGAAAATCACATTTTTATCAAAAACTATATCTGGATAATATTCAGTACGATTATCAAAGCATAAATCCAGTAAATCGCTTCCATTAACACCTCCAAAGCTTGCACAGACATATAGCACTTCCTGGATCATCGTTTTACTCTGTAACATTATGCCGTTTTCATTTATATGCTGTCTATTCCTGATGATCGCATTATTTATCATATGCATGTGTTTACATCAGAAGATGTGTAATAGCGCCCCCGAGTGTATAACAGTGAAAACACAAAAAGCTGTAAAAACTCGTCAATGGCGGGGAAGCGTTGTCTTCTAAATGATGAGATAACTCGTCAATGGTGGGAAAAGAGTTAAGAATAAAGCAATAAAAGCCCTTTTAAAATCACGTGTTTCCGGTTTCCGTGATGTTTTGTAGGTTTGTGCTCACCCGGACTCTCTGCACCTCCATGAAGACGGCTCTCTGGAAGGCTTTCTCCCACAGCACCAGCTCTGAGCCCAGCTCCACGCTGTAGCAGAAGCTCTGGCCGTGACCCACCAGCACACTGAAGCAGAAGGGTTCACTGTCCCGCAGCTCACCGTCCTGCTGGAGCCCCAGATAAAACTTGGTCTGAATCCAGCAGTCTTCAGCTATCCACAGCTAGACCGCAGCAAGAGAGACACAGTGACTGTTCTAAGTTTGTTTGGCTTCTATATAACTATAAATATAGATATATACACAACTGTTCAAAGGTTTGGGGTCAGCAAGATATTTGTAATGTTTTGGAATGACTCTTCTGCTCATCACCAAGACTGCATTTATTTGAACAAAAATACAGTAAAAATTGTGAAATATTAAAACAATTTAAAATAACTGTTTTCTATGTGAACATATTGTAAAATGTAATTTCTGTGACCATTACTCCAGTCTTCAGTGTCACATGATCTTCAGAAATCATACTAATATGCTGATTTGCTGCTCAAGAACGATTTCTGATAATTATCAGACAATTAATATGTTGAAAACAATTGTTCTGCTGAATATTTTTGGGTAAACTGTGATACATTTTATTTTTCAGGATTCTTTGATGAGTAGAAAGTTAAAAAAGAGCATTTTTTGAAATAGAAATCAACTTTTGTAACATTATAAATGTCTTTCCTGTCACTTTTGATCAATTTAATGCATCCTTGCTCAAAAGTATTAATTTCTTCAAAAAAAGAAATTCAAGTCCAACTGTCAAATCAACATTTCTATATATACATATATTTTTTTAAATCGCTGTTTTGTGTTGGGGCAGAGTAAATACAAATCCTTGGTCCTCAAAAAAACAAAAACAAAAAAAAACAATATTGTTAAGGTGAGAACCTTATCAATGTCTAATATATGCATATTTGTTATATACAGTACTTTTTAATTAAAATAAACAAATGAATACTTTTTAATATGTATTTATTTTTTATAAATAAAATATTTTATATGTGTCAATCATGTACAATAAGAGCAGGAATATGATTTAGGAACATACGTTTTAATTTCGTGTTGACTTTATATGACAAACAAAACAAATACAGAGCGCTCAGCATCTACTGATAAAAGCCATACATGTGTGTTCATACCTTATGAACCTTAAAGAGAACCTCACAGAGGTGAAAACTAGCCTCTGCTTGAGCCCAGTCTGATGCCAAGATCTGATACAAAAACACAGAGAGAAATCTCACTGTCACACATCCATGATTAGTGAGGATACAGCCTCTTACTGCAGTCCCCTTGCAGTAGGTTAAAGGAGTAGTTCACCCGAAAAAGAACATTTGCTGAAAATGTGTTCACCCTCAGGTCATCCAAGATGTAGATGAGTTTGTTTCTTCATCAGATTTTGAGAAATTTAGCATTGCATCAGTGTCTCAGCAATGGATGCTCTGCAGTGAATGGGTGCCGTCAGAATGAGAGTCCAAACAGCTGATAAAAACATCACAATAATCCACAAGTAATCCAGTTAACATCTGGAGAAGAAAAAAGCTGCATGTTTATGAGAAACTAATTCATCTTTAAGACCTTTTCAACTTTAAACCGTTGCTTCCAGTCCATAATCCACAATATCGCTTCCTCCAGTGAAAAAGTCCATCTCCTGTTGTCTCTCACATCAAACTTCAGCCACATATTTGTTTAAAGCTGTTTTGGCTTGTAAACGGTGCTTGATCTGTGCAGATTTCTCTCCTGAATCAGACCAGACCACTTTTTTTTTTTTTTTTTTTTTTTATGGACTCATATTTTAGTTAAATATTGATGGATTGGAGTGGTGTTGATTACTTGTGGATTATTGTGATGTTTTTATCAGCTGTTTGGACTCTCATTCTGACGGCATCCATTCACTGCATAGAGACACTGATGCAATGCTACATTTCTGCAAACTGATAAAGAAACAAACTCATCTACATCTTGGATGGCCTGAGAGTGAAACATTTTAAGCTAATGTTCATTTTCGGGTGAACTGCTCCTTTAAGAAAGCAAGTGCACAATTGTGAGGCTTGTGGAGCAACCCTCTCATCTTTCAACACAATGTATTGCAGAGATTCTACTGATTCATTATTTCACTCCTCTGTTTTGTAAAACTAGTCATTTGTTTTATTTTTTATTTTTGCCCTCGGAAATAGATTCGACGCTGCCATTTCCATTAAAATTCATGCGTATGAAAAAGTTTGCAGTAATTACCTCTTCATGACCTACAGAGACATAAGGCTTATTTAACAGTCTGTTCTCTCTAAAGCGGCACAGACGTAAATCTGAAACATAATGAGATGCTAATGAATTGGCTGAATGTCTCTCTAGGCTTTAAGGCATGTTAAATGCTATGTTTCCTTAGATTTCTCCCTTTATTAATGCAGTAATGCACATTTAATGAAATGGCAAGAAATATCAGCACAGCGTTATTTTGATCACAAAATTTATCAAAACCACTTACAATAACATTAATGCAGCCGTAACGGAGTCATGTAGAGGACGACGCTGGAGTCAAGCTAAATACTGCATTGAATTAGAAAGTGCAGACGCTGAAATAACATACAAAACAGTGCCAACACAAAGTGCAGGGCTGTATTTCATAACTGATGAAACCTGTGTCTTCAGGCTTAATGGCAAAGATAAAACATTTGTCACCAATAACGTATGTGTGCGAGGCCACCGCAGTAATGGCTTTTCCTCGCCACAGTCCATTAGAAAGTAATAGATTGATTATATATAATTAGAATGGATGTCCTGAGTCTCAGAGCAGCAGAGGACAGGTGAGGTTTGTCACAGTCCACAACATTTTAGGAGAGAAGACACTGGCTGTGTTCAGAACATGCACTATTTCTGCAATATACTATAGTTCCAGCGTAATGTAGTGTACTAGTGTTTGAAATGTGTTTCACGTGTTATTTAGGGTTCCCACACTGATCAAAGAATTTCCATGGCTTTTCCAGAAGTATATAAAGAGATTGGTCAGTCAGATTTGATAATTGTGACTTTATTTTCTCACAATTCTGATTTTTTTTCTGTTTCTATTCACAATTATGAGTTGCAGAATTGCAAAAAAAAAAAAAAAAAAAAAAAAGAAGAAAAAAAGAAAAAGAAAATTAGAATTGTGTGATAAAAAGTCGCAGTTATCTTTTTTTCCCCGAACAGGGAACTTGAGAAATTAAAATTAAAATTACTAGAGAAAATCTGTACAATTCGCAATTCTAAAGTAAAAAGTCAGAATTGTGAAGTGAAAAGTCGCAATTAACTTATTTTTATTATTATTTTAATTCCATGATGGAAACAAGCTTCCACTGATTAAAAAAAAAAAAAAAAAAAAAACGATTTCAGATTAAATTATTAATTAAATTCATTTATTTCATAATTTCTTATGTTTATTTAAAAAAATACATATTTTATAAATAATAATTCAATTATGTATATATGTACGTACAAAAGGCGTAGAATTTAGTAGAAAAGCTAAGACGTCCCTACCAATATCCAGTGACTACTAAATTGTCCCTTGCAATAATTTTCATCAAACAATTCAATATATGTGTGTGTAACCACTGTTTATGTAATTTTAGCCACATCTGAATAGTTCGGGGATGGGAAGATTAACCGATATGTATCGATACGCGGTCATGCGCGTGCACGATGCGAGTGCATCGGTAGAGCAGCAGAGGATGAATTAAATTTTGGAAGCAAATCGAGATGCATCGGTTTTTTTGCGAGACGCATCGGTTTTTCAAGATACAGCTTTATCCTTTTAATACAGAATGTATTTCTTTATTTATTAACAAGTGTTGTCAACCTGTTTTTTTGCGCATAATTTAATCGACCTACATAAAGTAGGCCTAAGCAACGGATTTGCGGATGTGTGTACTGTACACTACAACTCAATGTATCAGCTGTGCGGATGAAGCCAGTGATGCGCCCAAAGTTGTCAGAAAGCGCGAAGAGTAAGCAAAACAAACATGTCGGACGCCGAGATAATTTATCCTCCACTGAATTTTAAATCTAAAGTTTGGGAACACTATGGATTTTACAAGAAAGACGAACGACTTGACAAGACAGATGCAATTTGTAAAATGTGCCGCGCATCTGTAAAAAAAAAAAAAAACGGCAAGTACGACTAATCTGATATCTCACTTGAAGCGGCGCCACGGGTGTTGTTGTGGAAGCGTCTGCCAGTGCCCCAGCATCCCCTGCCTCTAAATCTTTGTAAAACTTATTTTCATTGTTGAAAAGTGAAATCACAATTCTTGTTGTGCAATGGTAAGCCTTCTTTCTGTTGAAAGAGTGCAAAGATTTTTTTTAGTATATATTGCACTTATACGTTCTGTTTATCTTGGAAATACTTAAATAATATGTGCCATGTGTTCTAAAATGGCCCTCTACTGTAAACCGACACTCGGGCTCTGAGAGAAAAGCCAGTTTGTAAAAAAGTATTGGTTTTACTTGGTTAATAAATAATCAAACTAATTCAATGGCACCGCATCCTCTTTCACATAACCACATAAACTTGATCTAAATAGCTAGTACTGAATTATCGCATCGTATCGTGATATGGGTGTGAATCGTATCGTATTGCATCGCAAAATGCCACACATGTATCGTTAATATATCGGATCGGATACTTTGTATCGAGATTCGTATCGGATCGGCATTATACCTTAGATGCCCAACCCTAGTTCATACCATTGATATTACCTGAGAAGTGAACATATCAGGAGCTGAAGTGTTTAAAACATACGAACACAGTTCAGCTAAATGATGAAGTTTACCCAGTTTATCCAGACATCGCTTGTTATGATTTTCAAGGGTTTAGAATTTTAGTAGAGACACTATGGCATGTCTACACCAATATCAGCCAACACTAAATTGTCCCTAGTAATAATTATGCACTATGCTATGCACCCACCAATGCCAAAATCAAACCTACACCGTTGATATGTACCATATAATACAGTAATATTGTATAGCATCCCATCTCTCAGGAGTGTGTGTGTGTGTGTGTGTGTGTGTGTGTGTGTGTGTGTGTGTGTGTGTGTGTGTGTGTGTGTGTGTGTGTTTTTAACACATGCATGAGCTTACAGGAGGACTCCTGAAGACGAGGAGAGAAGATCCTCTCAGCGCCAGGAACCTGCAGCTGTGAACGAGCTCGACGTCGCCGCCCTGCAGGTGGTCACACACCCAGCCCATGTGGACAATCTGAGGAAACATCCAACACAAGAAAGCCATCTGTGCGTGCTCAGACTCTCCTCTGCCGTAAATATGATTGAATTACTCTCTGAATTATTAATCATAATGCAACAGAGAGCCAGAGGTCATGACAGGATCGCTCCGAGATGTATTATTTTCCTGATTATGGCATCTCTCTCATACTGTAATGGTAAAATATGATGAGGCAGCACAATAGGGATAATTACTTTCTGTCTTATGATTTAGATGAATATGTCACTGTACAAATAACCCACCTGATCATCAGGAGAACAGTATTTATTCGCCGTTTTTATCTGAAAGGAACAAAAACATTTATAAATCAATAACAAGTGTACAAGTAAACATTTACAAAGAAATAACCATATCAATATTTATTTATTTTAAACTTTTTTTTCTACACTTCACAGATGTACATTATAATTAAATAATGATATGATTATTATTAACATAATTATTATTTATGTATTATTTTAGCATAAAACTGTACACTTTACAATTATAAACAATTATTATTATTATAATATGATTAATATTATTTTTTTAAACTTGTTCACTTTTGTACACTTTAAAGATTTACTTCACAATTAAAAAAACACCTATTCTATTCTTCTTATTAATAATAAAATAAATGTTTATTTATTTACTTATCATTAAGAATTCGAGGGAAGTCTCAAGGTTTTATGTTGTGAAAGTAATTAGACAAAGTATTAAAAATTTGTTTTTTATTTAATCATTCATTTTATTTTGTTGTTAAATATTGCCAGGAAAATGCAAATTATTATAATAATATGAGTATTATAAATAAATGTATTTATGTATTTATTACTTAAAATTGTACTGTTATAATAATATGATACAACCTACTTATTTAATGCAAATTACATATTTACTTATTCATTTTATTTAATCACAATTAAAAGAACCAAAGACTTTAACTACTTCAGTCTGTGTGCATTGAATTTATTTAATACACGAGTTTCACAATTTGAGTTGAATCACTGAAATAAATGAACTTTTCCACAACATTCTAATTTACTGAGATGCACCTGTATATGTGTGTGTAATGTGTATATTATCTATATATAAATACAAACACATACAGTATTTTTTTATATTTACATGTATTTGCATGCCTATATTCATATTCATATTCATATGAATATATATTTTATATATATATAAAATTATTATTATTATTAACAGATTTCTTTATTTATTTTGCATTGCAGTATGCTATAAAGCATTAGAGGGAAGGTTTAAATTTGCTTCATTTACATGAATGTAATAACAAATGATTAAAAAGGCTTTATATATTTTATACAAACTATTTAATTGCTTACTCATTTCATTTAGTTGTTAAACATTGGCAGAGCATGTCCAGATATTTTTCATGTGATTCCCCCTTATGAGGGATAGTTTCACTCTGAAAACTCTTGCTAATAATGCACCTCTTTCTGTAAAACTGCAGCTTGATGGTCTATAGAGTTTCTCCAGACTCGTGCTCTTTGGACTCGATTCATAAGTCTTCTGCGCTTGCCAAGAATACCGCCTAACGATCTCATTTCCTGTGCGTTGTTTTAATTAGTGCATGCGCTGATGATCCAATGGGCTTTTTCTGAAGCTGTCACACAGCTGCCTGCTTTACGTGCAATTACTGCGCTGACGTCACCTAATGATGAGGACGGACGCTGATTGCTAAATGTTCAATTAACAGCTGAGTGAATGTGCGAGTGGAAGCGGATCTGTTATTGTGCTGACCTATAACCTATAAATAGAGCGACTGACACATGCTCGAGCAGCGAGGATGATGGGATTGAGTGTCGTTTGACACGTTCTGACCCGTTTTATCGGCTGACAAGTCAAGTTTATGTCTTTGTATTTCATGCATCGTAAAGCTCTACGTATAATGACTTATCATATGCATTTCAATGCTCTGTATATTTTCATGAATAATTAATGATTTCAATTCATAACAATGCATGCATGCCTATTAATGGTTTCACCTTTAAACATTTAAACACTGTCATGAATGTGCATAAGTCATAAGAACATGCAATTAAATATAAGATCATATTCACAATATAATACCTTTATACTTCTTTATATATAAAACCAGAAGGTTATATCAGTTATATGATGTGAATTCGTATTATATATATATATGGATATATGGATATATACTGTATAATGGTGGCCAAAACTATTAGTGCACTATTATTGTCACCAGCTAAAAAAAATTGGTTTATGTTTTATTTCTATCTTTTGGTGTAGTGTGTCAGTAGGAAATATCAGTTTACATTTCCAAACATTCTTTTTTTTTTTTTTTTTTTTTTTTAATATTTATATTTTTAAGTTCTCTCTATTGAGATTTTTATGTGAAATACAACCTGGATGTGTCACCAGGAGTAACTCCATACAAATATGTTGACGTTTATATCATGCAAAACTGCAGAAGTTCTGAACACATCAAAAATCCAGTTCCATATTCATATTTCAGCCTGAAAGCAGTCATAAAACTTCAGTCCAGTGCATTTGCTGCAGTACTGTACATATAGCCTGAGACGGCCGGATCTGCTCTGATCTCTCATGGTTTCACTTACACTGATGCCGCAGCAGATAATGCAGGTTACTTACGCTCTCCTGGGTCAAATCGTTGATATTGGTTGATATTGCTTGAAGCCAGTCTGTGCTTTCAGCTGCAGTGCAAAACTGAAGAACGTGCGTGCAAACTCCATCTAAGGCAATGACTTCAAAACTGTTCGATCTGGATGAAGAAAAAAAAAAAAAAAGAAATATTAAATATTAAATTCAATGATAACAGCACACCTCTAGAATACCAAACTTCCACACAAATCACATCGTTTCTTACAGTATACAGATTTTCTGTATACATAAAACACCTTGATTTAAAAATTATTATTATTATTATTAAATTAATTAAAGACACAAATAATAATAATAAGAATAATAATAATACCTTACAAATAATTAATTAAATAAAAGTATCATAATAATCATGATTAAAATTACTATACACTAATAATCATAATAATAATTAATAGTAATAATAATATATTAAAAATAATAAATTAATAAAAACATTATAAAAGTAATATTAATTAAATACACCGATAATAATAATAATAATAATAATAATAATAATAATAATAATAATAATGGAAGCATTTTTATATTATTATTATTTTATTATTATTATTATTATTATTATTATTGTTATTAATAATAATAATAATAATAATAATAATAATAATAATAATAATAATAATATTATTATTTTTTTTATTTTTATTAGTATTATTATTATTATTATTATTAATGTTTATTATTATATTAAAATACATTTGCAATAATAATTGCTGTTATTATAATTATTATTAATAATAATATATTCATCATTATACAATATGCAAATAATAATACTATACTAGTAAATATAATAAATAATTAATTAAAATAAATACATAAAAGTAATGTATTATTTATTCGTTTAAATGATTATATATACACACACATTAAATATTAATTATTATTATTATTATTATTATTATTATTATTATTATTATTATTATTATTATTATTATTATTATTATTAATAAAACGAATATACACTACTACCACTACTACTACTAATAATAACAATACTAATTATATAATAAAAATAATAAATTAATAAAGGGATTTTTAGAAAGGTATTAAACACTCAAGTTTTAAAAAATAAAGTATGAATAATAATAATACATTAAACATTATAAATAAAAATAAAGGCATTAATGCTAGTCCTCATTTTCACAGTCACAAATCTCACAACAATAGCACACTTCTAGCCGAAACATTTATTGTTGTATATTGTGTACTGTTTGACAAATTATTTCTAAAAACAGCATGCAGCAGCATAAAGTACATATTGCCCAGTAAGAGCACCCTCGTACACTAGTGCTCTACTGTGAGCCGAGCCTTTATTATTAGAGTGACTCGCTGTGATAAAATAAACTCTGCTAGTAAGCAGTTCATGATGCAAGATACTTGTCAGGAACGAAACGAGTCCTGATCAAATCTTCAGGGCCACAGAGATTTATTCTATTATTGATGAAGAAATGAATAAGACATCAGAGACACATTGTACATTGCAAGAACAGAGACAAATTGATAGGTGTGGTCACATTTTGCACAGTATTGAGTCATTGCTTTCTGTCACAGCTGGCTTACAGTACAACTCCACAGATGATTCACATCAGTTCTTAAGAAGAGGCAAGATGATGGATGTTTTTGTTGTTGTTTTTGCATTACATTAATCTATTCCCAGTATTTATTTCCAGAAGACGATAATTCTAAATATAATAATAATAATAATGACACGAACCAGACAGTATATGAATCTGACGGGAACATCAAAATAAAGTTTGCATAAATATTTTTTATAAATAATAATAAAAATAATAATAAAAATTCAGCATTTTTTTTCATGACAAATAATCAAATTTAGACTTACTCTCTAATTCTCAATAGCATACTTCAATGATAAATAAATAAATAAACAAATAAATCATTGTCTACTGATACTAGTTGTCTACTGAAAATATTTAAACACTACCACTAACAATAATATTAATTATTTTTATTTTTATTGTAAATCACATCTCTGAAGTGTATAATTGTAGGTATACATTAATTTTCAATTTAATTTAAAAATAAAGAGTTTTTTATTATTATTATTACTGTTTTATAGTAAGGAGTTTTTTCTTATTACAGTAATGTATCCCCAATAGAAATTCCCAGATGACAATCTTATGACTAATCTTATGAATAATAAATAAATAAATGAAAATCTACACTATACAATTCTCATAGCAACATCAAAACTGAGCTATACACACACACACACACACACACACACACACACACACACACACACACACACACACACACACACACACACACATTTATTTTATTTTTTTTTTAATTGTAAAGCACATCTGTGTACATCTATATCTGTGAAGTGTACAATTGTAATAAAGTATTATTATGTTTTTGTATTCCCATAAAAATTCCAAAATGATAATTCAAACAAACAAACAAACAAACAAACACACACACACACACACACACGCACACACAAATACATAAGTAAACAAATCCAAACAAACACACACACACACACACACACACACACACACGTATAAACAAACAAACAAATAAATAAATACATAAATTAATAAATACAAACAAACATACACAAACACGTGCACACACATATAAACAAACAAACAAACAAACAGACAAATAAATAAATAAATAATCCAGGCACAAAACCAGACTGCATACGGATCTCCCAATGCTATCAAAAGACTGACCTCAGACATGTCTGTCAGTTCAGATTTTATTACCTGCTTATTTCCGTTTGTTTTAAATGTGCAAAGCTATCAATATAAATGTGAGGGATGAGATGCGTGAGTTGATAGACAGGGCTGTCACACTCACTCCACCATCAATTGTCTATAATGGGCGGCTTTGACATTTAATTTCAGTGTGTGTTCGGAGCGTGCTGCAGATGAATTACACTCTGATTTGCCGGACTGACTATTTAATGATAGCTGTCAGAAAGACCGTCACGTCAAAACATATTCTGCGTGACGCTCGAGCAGTCCTTTCCATTGTGGCCCAGATTATTATGCTTATGAAGGGCTACTGAGGGCAAGAGGCTGTGAGATGAACATTTCTAATGCATTAAATCAAGCGAGAGCAAGACTAACTCTATTACTGAAGTGAGATTACAGAAGCATTGCTCTCAAAACACGGCATCTTTAGCAGCTTCCAACTTTTCCAATAAAGCAATTCAATAAATGGCATGATTTCAATTAATGCCAACCATGTGTGAGATGCGTCCATTCAGCGCTTGGCCTTCTTCAGATAGAAATTGCCTGGAGAATGTAATGTTCTGCTTGAACTAGCAGCAGACTGTAGCCCAGCGCTTTGAAACAGAACACAATAAAAAAACTATTAGACTCGGGAGAGCGTCTTCATCGGCCATCGCATACATAGAGAGAGACTGAGAAGATGCTTTCGGCTTTTGGGAGCGTCTTACATTCGGTGGGAATGGTACTGGGATGTGAAATCTGAGCATTAAAATGATTAAAAGCTGACAATCCTTCATGAAAGATGGATTCTTAGATGTTAAAAGTTAAAAAATGCATTCAGGCGCTCACAAGATATCAGTTGAGGAGTCATATTTGGTGAAAAGTTCTAGAGAATGTGAAGATGACGGATGAAAAAACAAATCAATAAATACTTAGAGAGAAAAAGCTAAACATATTTAACTCTGTAAAGCCTGACATATGAAATTATAATCAGAAATGTATTTATTTTTTTTCTAAATGGAACAGTTTTTTTGAACATTCAGACCAGAAGTGCCCAAACTTTTTTTTAATATTGTTTGATGGGGGTGGTTGGTAAGTAGTTGATTTTTGTGTTTTATAAAATTTTGTTACATTAAAATGCATTGAACTGTAAAAAAAAAAAAAAAAAATAAATAAATAAAGTAATTGTTTACAATTATTTGATAATTATTTTTTATATTTTTTATTTTAAATATTTTTTAATAAATTTTAAATTAAGCATTTTTTTTTCATTTCAATCCAATAAATAAATAAAAATAAAACAAAAACAAAATAAATAAATAAATAAATTAGGAGATGTATCAAACTTGAATGAGGGATGTTGGCCAAAAGTGAATAAATATTGCATTAAATCAAATTATGTTATATTAAGATTAAGATTATTATATTAACATTAAAAAACAATAATTAAAACATTAAACAAAATTTAAATAATAATTTAAATATATATATATTTATATATATATATATATATATATATATATATATATATATATACAAATCATTATTATTATTATTATTAATAATAATAATAATATTTCAAATGCAAAAGTAAAACAACAAAAATTTTTAAATAAAAACATAATTTAGAATGGAAGATATGCATCAGTGGCATGTTTTCCCCATTTATTCTCCTCTCGTATTATGAAAAATGTTTAAATATACTTTTAAAAAGTTTGCATATGTATTTATGTTCTGTATCATATTTGATCCATCAGGCTTTTATGGCTCATAAAATCTGATATAGTGAGAATATGGAGGAAAAACAGCTCAATTTTATTCAAAGACTAAAAAAATATGCAATTTGGTGCAGATGCTTATATTTATATGACACAAAGTGATGCTTGTAATGTAAATCAATGAGATCTTTGTAACAGTACAGCAGATACTGACATAAACTGATCTAAATATCAGTGTCGCTCTATATCTCCAATAATATGTCTTAAGATGAGACTGAAATGATCCAAACATATAATGAAATGCTGATTGAGAGATGAAGAAATAAAGTCTCCTCAGAAGATGTGAGATGTTCTGGAGGCTTGTGAAGATCATTCCTCCGCTGAGGAACAGTGAAAGTAAAGCTTCTGGAAACAAACGCTCCTCAAAAGATCCTGATGATCAGATTTGAGACTCTAAAACATGATTGATGGAGAATCAAGTAAAGCTGAGCTGCTCCAGTCCAGGAAGAATTCATCTGGAGATATTACTGCAGTTATTCTGACCTTTACTTGATCAAAATCAGCAAAGATTTGACAACAAGACACGTGAAGCACCAGCTCGAGCTGGACGCCTGCACAGTTAGACTAAAAAACTCAGACGACAGAAGGCATGTACAGTAGGGTTAAAATCAAAGGTGTCAGACCTGAAACTCCACCTGGAATCGAGCCCGAAGCACATAGAAATATATTCAGATTATGCATTCTGGCTAATTAAGAATCTGATTCCACCTGCTGCAATCACAAGCTTTGAGATTTAAAGTGCATATTTATATATTTTTTTTATGTTGTTGTTTATGGATATTTTTGTGTTTTCTTTGGCAGACGACTAAAGTTAGAGCCACTTCTTCTCGACCCGCGGCTGCTGCATCGCTGACCTTTCCAGACATGGCATGCCGCTGCATAGATATTGGATTTAACATCCTCTCACCTAAAGGAAAAAGGCTTGCAAAACCAACACTGGGCAAACCTTGCAGCTCGTGCGGCATCACGGCGGATTACCGTACCTTAATTTGTCGGTTCCAGCTTTGCGTCGAGAGATTCGAGCCATGAACAGAGGGAGGCTGACGGCATCCAGCCAGCGCTTCTCATACTTTGGTTCATTAGCCGAAGGTGAGGAGGGCGACGACGGGGCCTGGACGGAATAAATGAGAGGGAGAGAGTCAGAGGCCGGAGCAGAAACATCTCGTTTTAGTGCCCTTTGATCACGGCGCCAGCGGCCCCTTAACAACCACGACATGTGATTCAAAAGCATCCACAGCGCTCGGCCCCCGTCTGATAATAACTCCGGCTCGACCTGATCCTGCTGCATTTTACAAATCAATGAGGATTACAGTTGCCTTACATAAATGCATGACATTTTCCGTGCATATTCACAGATGAAGGAGAAAGATGATGAAAGTCTTAAAGCGGATGAACGTTTGAACACTGTAAATGCATAGTTAGCTTTCAAAAGCTATGGAAGCACATCTCAGCCACAGATTTAAAGATAAATAAATAAATAAGGTAACTGCAAATTTTTCATCTCAGATATGTGACCTTGTCCTCACAATTTTTTGTTTACATCTCATAATTCTGAATTTATACAGCTTATGTATTATATATATAGTGAATTCTATCTATCTATCCATCCATCCATCCATCCATCCATCCATCCATCCATCCATCCATCCATCCATCCATCCATGAACAGATAACTCTGTTACAATTCTCAGAAATCATGTTTTTTCATTGTGCATTCCAATTAACTGCAGTTGGGTTATTTTAACTACATAAAAAACGCTAACACAACAAGACACAATAAAAACATGATAACATAATAAAAACACGATTTTTGAAAATTAAAAAAAAAAAAAACAGTTATCTGTTTTTGCAAATAAACTCTTAATATATATGTATGTGTGTGTGTGTGTGTGTGTTTGTGTGTGTGTGTGTGTGTGTGTGTGTGTGTGTGTGTGTGTGTGTGTGTGTGTGTGTGTGTGTGTGTGTGTGTGTGTGGAATTTTTTGTTCTAGCAGAAACAAAGAAAGAAAAACAGAATTGCAAGATGTAAACACAGAAGAAAAGTTTTTCTCACAATTCTGACTTTTTTCTTTGTATTCTTAGTTTATATCTCACAAGATATAAACCGAATTGTAAGACATAAACTCAGAAGTTTGACTTTTTTGTTGCAGTTGTTACTTATTTTCTCATGAAGTTTACATCTCGTAATAATTTTTTTCCCTACCATGGAATAAAAAAAAAAAAAAAAAAAAAAAAAAAATGAAAAAAAGGTAATTGCAACTTCTTATTTCACAATTAGATTCTTCTTTCTCGCAATTCTCAGAAAAAAAAAAGAGAATTCAGAATGTCTAGATAAACTACGATATATAAATTTTGAATTCTGACTTTTTGTTGCAATTGTGACTTTTTTTTCTTAAAAATCTGAGTATACATCTTGCAATTTTTTTATTTTTTTTTGCAGTGGATAAATGTGTCAATTCCAACTTTTTAGATCTTTTTATATACCAATTTTATATCTCAAAATTTGAACTATTCTTCTCAGAATTTATACCACAGTTTATATCAGAATTGCGAGGTAAAAAAAAAAAAGTCTGATTTGTGACATATTCAGAATTGCAAATAGTAGAGTAAAAAAAAGAGTAACATCTAAAAAAATCCTGTGGCAGAAACCATATAGTTGGGAAGTAATCATTTTGAATTATTAGCAAAAAATATCTCGAAAATTCAAATTAAATTCAAATTACATGAATCTGGTAAAAAAAAAAAAAAAATACACCATATTTTCCATTAAAAATGATGAAATTTGAGAGAAAAAAAGTTGAGCAGTTTGCATCACTGCGTATTACGGAGAGTCGTTTAACATTTCTGTTGTAAAACAGATGTCAAATATTAAAGGTTTCACTACTTCCATCTCACTCTCTTTCAACGTTAAACCAACACTTCATGGGGACAGTAAGCCCCGCCTACTTTGATTTGACTGGCTGTCTCAGTCATTCTGACATTGATGAGTGCTGTTCGAGCGGCAACCTCCCGCTCTCTAACGTGAAGCCAATAAGGAAGTGACTAAAACTGCAATTCATCGACTGGCCGCTTGAGGCTGGCTGCAAAAGGGAGTCAATCCCATAGACTCCCAATGTTAAAATGCCCAACTTTACAGCAGAAAAAAACATGTTTACAGCCTGGTGCAAAAAATGATTTTGGTCTATATAGCTAATTTTTCTCTTCATGTCAACTGTGAGGGGGGTGATTTTTTTTATAACTCATCCGTTTAAATTATATTAAGCCTTAAAGTTCTGCATAATTAAGGGCGTGGCCACGTGAGTGACAGGTGGATTGCCGCTGCTGACAATGCCGGCGCGCTAGGTGGGCGTGGCTTCAGCAACCAGACCCCGCCTTTTTGCCCATTTTTGATTATCCGGGAGAGTCGCGTGGTGACGCGCTGCCAAGATGGCGACGGCTCGCTCTGCACACTTTGAGCTTCAAAACCGCTATTGAGGAGTCTATGGGTGACGTCACGGACACTACGTCCATATTTTTTTACAGTCTATGGTGCTGTTAGACTGCTGAAACAGATCAGCCTAAAAATGTGACTTAAATCTTTTTGTCATCCAAACAGAGCACTGCATAACAAAGTGCAGCACATCAGTGCAAAATTTTCAAACATTGGAGGGGCAGTTTGGCCATTTCTGATTATTGTGGGAAACTTCCCCCTCAGTGTCTATGATGGTTATGGCCCTGACAGAGACAGGCTTCCACAGACTGCTGCAAACGCTGCTGGGAACCCATAAAATTCAGCTCGTCAATTCTACAGTTTACAGTCTTCAAACTGTTCAGCCCCTAGTGTGCGTCACATTTGTGCTCTACTCACTTTAAATGCAAAATCCCATCAGTCATATCAGTATTAACGTAATATTATGCATGACATGCGTGAATCTCTCGGATGCAAATACTCAGTGCAAAGTACGTAAGCTTATAAATCTCCTCGTATCAAATCAAAATCATATTTTTTCTGCAAAGCACATCAGTACAGGTGCTTCACAGTCGCTGCGGGATGCTTAAGATGGGGATATAGATTTTTTAGAGCCGTTTCTGACCTTGCTTCTAGATGCAATGTACAGAGCATTTGGGTTTATTTTAAGTTTATTTTAAGTCAGAAACTAAACTTGAAAAGGTAAAAATGCAACTTTAAATAAGTTCTTAAAACCCTTAAAAACATTTTATTTCTGCTAGTTTCCAAGTCAATGTTTAATTTTCCTTTAGTTTAACTTGATGTATTAAAATAACTAAAAATGAAATAAAGTATAATAAACAAACAAACAAAAAAGTATTTTATACACACACACACACACACACACACACACACACAATGCATATATATATAGATATATATATATATATATATATATATTATATATATATATATATATATATATATATATATATATATAATAACGAATAACGACAAAAAAACATAATACTTCCATATTAAATAATACTATGTTTTCATTTTTTAAATAAACAGTAACTGGAATGAAATTTTCAAAATATATAAAAATTATTTAAGCTAGTTGTCAAAGCAAGACTTGTTATTTTCATTTAGTTTAACTTGATTTACTAAAATAACTAATGAAATAATAATTAATAGATCTATGTACAAATATGTAAAAAACTAAATAAATAAATAAATTACAAAACACAACTGAATTACTAAAACTAACTAAATTAAAATGAAAAATATAACAAATTATACAATATATTCAAATAAATTCAGACTACACTATAGCAGAGAGACAACATTTTTCACATGACAGATGGGAGAAATTCGAAAGAAATTCAGAGTTTTTCTTTTTCCAGTATAAGAAACTTTTTAGCATAATTAATTCTGTATTTCATCTCTGACTGGATTCTTTCACTTGTGGCTGGATTTTCAAGCCATCACCAATTACATGCGAAGGTTTCTCTAGTCATATTCTCCTCTCTGCTGTTTACTCGGACTGAGGCTGGATAATTAAACTTGATTTGACTTTCATGTTGGGCTGCTAGCAAGAGGCCAGAGATGACACTGAATGAAATTTCGCCGGCATGTCAAGACGGATCAGACTCACAGAGCGTCTCTCATGAGGAGCCAAACACCAGCTCTTCATTACGGTTTCTCTTCCATACATCCAGAGAGGTTCATCACCATACAGCAGTGACATTTCACTATTTTATCTGATAAAAACAGCCTCAGATGAGACAATAGTTATCATACAGTAAGAGTATTTACTAATATATACTAAATATTTTTTTTTTTGTTGTTGAATGTATGCTTAAATGTCTTAATTATACACACACACACACACACACAGAGAGAGACTGTATATATATATATATATATTAATAGATGTCATTTTGCCTTAAAGAGAGTAAAGTTACAGTATTTTCTTAACATACTGTATGTACATATATATTGTTCAAATAATAAATAAATAGTATCTTGCAAATAAATAAACTTTTTAAGTAAACAGTCTAAAGAGGTTGGTCTTAGCTGGTTTCAGCTGGTTAAGCTGTATATCCAACCAGCTTTAAGGCTTGTTTAAGCCGTTTTTCAGCAATGCAATGTGGTTTTCTCTTTGTTTTTCTTAGTATTATTGTTGGATTAATATTAATAACATAATAGCTGAAGGGAGGTCTATTAGGCTGCACTGCAAGGCTTAAAACACAGATCCAATATTTGGACACAAATCTGGTATGAATTACATGAATACATTATCAAGACAGTATTTTGACCGTTCCCAATATTTAGAGTCAGTACAACCAAACTACTAGTTAAACTGGTGTATTTTTTTATTATTAAGTATGCACTGAAATACCAATTTTTTTGGCATCCCTACCTCAAGATTTGGCAAAGAGAGCTGCTATGCTAATTATTGGCAAGTATGTAAATGAATAAAATGGTAAAGCACCAGCCCCTAGGCCGATGAAAGCGAAACGCTGTCAGTCAGCTCAATGTCACAGCAGCCTGGAGGGGACGACAAGCTCCGAGAATTATAATCACCTGCGGCTGACGAGCTCAAACACTACAAGAGGATTAGAAAAAAACTCATTTGAGGAACACAAGAAAAAGCACAAATATTGTCGACTCAGCAGTCAGGAGAGCGCCACGTGTGTTTTTGCACATTTCCATGCCTGGCAAAGGCAGAGAGAGTCAATAGAAGAAAATAATTCATCTGTTTACGCTAATTGGACACAGTGGCTGCCATTCAATGTTTAACAATGAAGTATCTGTGTACACTGTTCCTGGAAAGACACCATGCGAGCTCCTACATTCTTCCCATTTTTTGTGGAAATATGATGTGTCTAGAGGAACTTCATTAAAAGAAAGAATTCTGCTCTTGGAGACGCTCTCATTTACACAGAACTGACAAATGAGCTGATCTGAACACACCATAGAGACTATTGTGTCACAAATTATGTGTTAAGGGAAACATCACTATTAGTGTTGCTTAAACTCAGGGACAGAGGTGTGTTTAAAATATGGAAGACACATTGTATAATCCCACATTGAAGGAGGAAACTGAGTTATATCTAGAGATCATGATATACAATGACAATATATACAATATATATATACAATATATATATATATATATATATATATATATATATATATATATATATATATATATATATATATATATATATATATATACAAAATATACAATTTACAATGACATTTTGGACATTGCTCTACTCAGGAATACAATCGGAATGTGTGCTGCTCTTAAGTTTATTTATTGCATCTGCATTGCCACTTTAATTTCCTTCATGTAGCTCTGCGTCACTCTACAATGACATTTTAGACATCGCTATACCCAAATAATCATATTATTACCTCAGGACTACTTATGAATACTTATAACTCTTAACACTGTCTACCTTTATTGTATCTGTTACTGGCACTTATTTGTATATAATGCTCTGTCCGTGTCTTTTCTGCCTATGGGCACTGAAGTCACTCAAAAATCTCAGTGCTCTACATGTACGTCTATGTCTTTTATGTCTTGTTATTGTCACTTTATGTCTGAGCCTCGTCACAAGCATTTCAATGCCCAGTTTTCCCCAGTGTTAACTATGCAAATGACAAATAAATGCCTCTTGACTCTTGACTCTTGAGATCAGAATATCACAATGCCCTGGCAAACAGCAAGAACTTTCTAGCAACACCATAGTAGTGCCCTGGCAAACACCCAGAACATTTTAGCAACATCATAGTAACACCCTTCAAATACCCAAAACAACACCATAGCAACACCCTGCAAACACCCAGACCATTCCTGCAACACCATAGTAACATCCTTCAAATACCCAAAACAACACCATAGCAATGCCTTGCAACCACCCAGAACATTCTAGCAACACAATAGGAATTCCCTGCAAACACCCAGAACATCCTAGCAAACCCATAGTAACACCCGGCAAAGACCCGCAACATTCTAGCAACACCATAGTAACACCTTGCAAACACCCAGATCATTCTAGCAACACCATAGCAACACCCTGCAAACACCCAGAACATTCTAGCAACACCATAGTAATGCACTGCAAACACCCAGAACATTCTAGCAACACCATAGCAACACCCTGCAAACATGCAGACCATTCCTGCAACACCATAGTAACACCCTTCAAATACCCAAAACAACACCATAGCAATGCCCTGCAAACACCCAGAACATTCTAGAAACACCATAGGAATTCCCTGCAAACACCCAGAACATCCCAGCAACCCCATAGTAACACTCGGCAAAGACCAGCAACATTCTAGCAACACCATAGTAACACACTGCAAACACCCAGAACATCCTAGCAAACCCATAGTAACACCCGGCAAAGACCCGCAACATTCTAGCAACACCATAGTAACACCTTGCAAACACCCAGATCATTCTAGCAACACCATAGCAACACCCTGCAAACACCCAGAACATTCTAGCAACACCATAGTAATGCACTGCAAACAGCCAGAACATTCTAGCAACACCATAGCAACACCCTGCAAACATGCAGACCATTCCTGCAACACCATAGTAACACCCTTCAAATACCCAAAACAACACCATAGCAATGCCCTGCAAACACCCAGAACATTTCTAGAAACACCATAGGAATTCCCTGCAAACACCCAGAACATCCCAGCAACCCCATAGTAACACTCGGCAAAGACCAGCAACATTCTAGCAACACCATAGTAACACACTGCAAACACCCAGATCATTCTAGCAACACCATAGGAACGCCCTGCAAACACCCAGAACATTCTAGCAACAGATAGTAACACACTGCAAACACCCAGATCATTCTAGCAACACCATAGGAACGCCCTGCAAACACCCAGAACATTCTAGCAACACCATAGTAACACACTGCAAACACCCAGATCATTCTAGCAACACCATAGGAAGGCCCTACAAACACCCAGAACATCCTAGCAACCCCATAGTAACACCCGGCAAAGACCCGCAACATTCTAGCAACACCATAGTAACACCTTGCAAACACCCAGATCATTCTAGCAACACCATAGCAACACCCTGCAAACAACCAGAACATTCTAGCAACACCATAGTAATGCACTGCAAACACCCAGAACATTCTAGCAACACCATAGCAACACCCTGCAAACACCCAGAACATTCTAGCAACACCATAGCAACACCCTGCAAACATGCAGACCATTCCTGCAACACCATAGTAACACCCTTCAAATACCCAAAACAACACCATAGCAATGCCCTGCAAACACCCAGAACATTCTAGAAACACCATAGTAACACTCTGCAAAGACCCGCAACATTCTAGCAACACCATAGTAACACCTTGCAAACACCCAGAACATCCTAGCAACACCATAGTAACACTCGGCAAAGACCCGCAACATTCTAGCAACACCATAGTAACACACTGCAAACACCCAGAACATCCTAGCAACACCATAGGAACGCCCTGCAAACACCCAGAACATTCTAGCAACCCCATAGCAACGTCCTACAAACACCCAGAACATTCTAGCAACACCATAGGAAGGCCCTGCAAACACCCAGAACATCCTAGCAATCCCATAGCAAAACCCTGCAAACACCCAGAACATTTTAGCAACACCATAGCAACACCCTGCAAACACCCAGACCATTCCTGCAACACCATAGCAACACACTGGCAAACACCCAGAACATCCTAGCAACACCATAGTAACACTCGGCAAAGACCCGCAACATTCTAGCAACACCATAGTAACACACTGCAAACACCCAGAACATCCTAGCAACACCATAGGAACGCCCTACAAACACCCAGAACATTCTAGCAACACCATAGGAAGGCCCTGCAAACACCCAGAAAATCCTAGCAATCCCATAGCAAAACCCTGCAAACACCCAGAACATTTTAGCAACACCATAGCAAAACCCTGCAAACACCCAGAACATTTTAGCAACACCATAGCAACACCCTGCAAACACCCAGACCATTCCTGCAACACCATAGCAACACACTGGCAAACACCCAGAACATCCTAGCAACCCCATAGTAACACCCAGCAAACACCCGCAACATTCTAGCAACACCATAGTAACGTCCTGCAAACACCCAGAACATTCTAGCAACACCATAGCAACGCCCTGTAAACACTTATAACATTCTAGCAACACCATAGCAACGCCCTGCAAACAGTTATAACATTCTAGCAACAAACAATATAGAAGCGCTGTGAAAAGTTTTATCATTCTATCAACACCATAGCAACGCCCTGCAAACACCCACAACATTCTAGCAACACCATAGGTAACACCCTGCAAACACCAGCATCATCACAGCAACAAAAACTCTATCTACTAACTGTCATCAGCACTGTTTCTGAGCTCTGTTCTATTTATAGACTGACTTTAGGGTGGTATCTGAAATCTTGATTTGCCGGCGCTCTGAGACTGTGTTTCTCATTTTCACCTCTCTCTCTCGGCTGTGAATGGATTTTCAGAGGCTGTATGCAGATCTCAGATCTCAGAGCTACAGTACACCTGTCGACACGCAGCACCACCGCTTCCCCAGAGTCTCAGTGTCACGTGTGTCGTCACTTTCATGTGCTGCATGTAAATCTTTGTGTGTTCATGTGGTCCGTGGGCAGATCGAGTCAGACGTCTGCCTTAACTCTGCTCTCTGATTTGAATAAGAAAGTGACCAGTGACTTAACGAGGCGCAGCGTGTTCGTTCAGATGACGGCAGGATATTCTCAGTCTGTCAGGTCATGTGGCTGCCACACTCTATTAACTGGCAGCGAGAAGCACTGGCAATGATATTTCAAGGTCAGATGAAACACATGACCTCTATATCCTGCTTGAATGGGCCATCGGTGTACTTGAGGCTTCTTTTTAGGACAATAGTGTTATGGGTGGTAACTAACACTATTTTAAAAAGTCTCAATGATAATATGGGGTTGTGCCATGGTGGGTTCGCTATTTACATGGCGGAATGTAATTTTTCATTTTTAAAAATGTTTGTGTGCTGCTGCGCATCCCTGGGTGTGTAATAAGCAAAGTGTACACGCGCTGTGCACCCACGTATGGACACATATTACTAACGCTCTCTTTAAATATTTTTGAATAAAGATTGTATGTTGCTTTAGACTTTGTTTGAGTTTGTATTTGGTGTATTGTGTTTTCTGTTTTTAGTTATTGAAATGCGCCAACAATGTGCCTGAACACACCTCTTTTTTAGACCAGCATGCCCATGGGCGCAAATGCATTTGCTATTTAAACAACAGTGCAAAGTTGATGTATTTCCTCAGCGACCAGCACGGATCAGCTCCAGGCATGACAAAGATATATATGAACTTTTAACACTCCAAAGAGAAAGGAAAATTTAAAATCGCATCATATGACCCCTTTAACATCTAGCAATTCAGATATTTTTCTCATAATTATGAATTTACATCAACTGATAAGGAAAAAAAAATTCTGAGTTTATAACTTACATTTGCAAGTTTACATATTGCAATTATGAGGGTTTTTTTCTGAATGAAGCTTATATCCTGCTATTGCATGTTATTAATTACTAGATGTAAACTAAAAATTCTGAGAAAAAAATCGGAATGGCGAGAAGTAAACTTATTTGTAAAAAGTTTATAACTTGCAATTGTGGGATATAAATTCATTAATAAGTTACAAATAATAATAAGTTAGTAATAAGTAATAAGTTACAAATACAAATTAATAAGTTAAATACAAATAATGAAAACTACTTTAATTACCTAGCAAAAATAGCAAAAATAATAGTGATGCTCGCCTAAAACCACAGCGCTTAAAAAGTCAGTTCCAGCTCTCTATCTGGCACAGAGGCATTTTCAACCTGATTCTGTCACTCGTCTCACTTTCGAGGCTTATGAATAAGCTCCTTAACAGAAATGATGCTCACAACGATACAAAAGGTGACTTACCGTGTTGCTCGAGTTCCCATTTAAATGCAAACCACTGTCGAAAAGCGGCGAGGACGCTCTGCTACTCTGATCACTGGACGGTCCGGGTGAACCTGAGGGAATACGGCAGATTATTACATATTCTATATACAGCAGGGCTCATACTGTGTGAAAATCTACTCTATTGACTTCGCACTTCTAAATCCGTGCGATATGACGTGCATTAGCTTGGCAAGCTGCTTTCTGGGTTGTCACGATGCCACGGACACCAAAGTCACAGGAGATTATGGGTATAAGGTGAGTGTGAAATGCAGGAGACGCAGGAGTTCTGACACGGCCATCACTGGAAAATGCAGAATCTACGACACACTGCTCTGAAAGTTGTCTTTCTGTCTCAAGTAGCACACAGCTGCTCGCTTCAGTCCCGAGAGATTCACCTTCCTGCAGAGTCGATGCTGCCTTCAGATATCTGTGAAGTTCCTACTTACTAGTTGAAATGTGACATGCATCCAAGTAATTTTAATCTGAAAAGAATGGATGACTTGGAAAAATTCATATTTCTTCTCTATTTTTCACTTCATGAGTCATGACAAATACCCAGGATGTTTTCAAGAAACAGCATAACAAAACAGAGCAAAGGTTGTGCGTAAGGTGTATAACTGTAACTGCTGTTACTGTTAACTAAAAATAAAGTAAAAACTTTATATCTATTAAAATAACGGTAATTGGTAAAATGGTATTAAATATACAAATATATTAAATATATATATAGGGAAAACACAAACCTTAAAATCTTGAATGAAAATTTGAAATGTTGCTTTGGCAAATATATGAAAAAACTAATTTTATGATTAAAATGTTTAACTATTAAAATAAAATGTCTAGTAAAAAGTACTAAAATTACTAAAACTGGAAAAAAAGAAAGCTATATTGAAATATTAAAAAAGAAAAGAAAATTATAAAATCACATACATAAACATAAAAAAATCAAATGAAAACTGAAAATATATAAAAAGGATAATTCAAAATATTAATAAAAAAATTATGACAATATATAAATAATACAAAAATAACACTGGTGCTTAATGTTGTACTTGCATATTTTTTCATTATTATGTTGCTACAGAGAATAGGAAGATGAAATGTATTTTGGTTTCCTAATAAACCAGTTAAATTAGAGGCATTTTCTGGTAAGATTTATTGCTGTTCTTCAGAAGAAAAAAAAATGCTCAAAATGCAAACTATATAAGCAAAAATCACAATTAAAACTTAATTATGAAAAATGCAACTTGCTTCTGCCATATTCTTTACTTTATAATGGCTGCCTCACATGTTAACTTTGCAGAGAAGGCAGTCCCAGAATGCATTGCAACAATCTCCCATGTGTTTGTCATGCAATTTGTGTTAAATACAATATTTCTGATCATGCAGAGCACCCAAATCACTCACTATTGAGGTTGCATTTCAATTAGGATGCCTTCTCAGAAGGCAGCTGCCTATCCAGACAGTGAGCTTTAGTAGCAGTGCTCAGATGTGAAGCAAACCCACCTAATGGGAGTTTTAAGAAGGCCGGCGCTTCCCTGAGGTAGCGTACAGTGATGGTGACTTCATCCCCTGCCGTCCGCAAAAGATGAACCTGCGCAGAAATATAAAATAGATACAACATCCTCCTGACATCAGGATGAGAAGATGCACTTGAGCTGCATTTAAATGACTCTTTCACACCTAATTGAGTCGAGGAGCCGCAACATTTGGATTAAATCAACTCTATGCAATCAGTACATGTAATCTCTCAGAGATTTCTCATAAATGATTATTACAGCAAGCGTTGTGTGACCTCTCTCCGCTGGAGCGCTGGACCATCAAGTGCTGAGTTCAGGTTCACTAACCACTCCCTAGGCAAGCAATTACTCAGTCAGTGTCTCGTATCTTCAGATTTCATCATCTCACGCAGGGATTCACAACTTCTTTGCCGGCT
This sequence comes from Cyprinus carpio, assembly GCF_018340385.1. Classification (NCBI taxonomy): domain Eukaryota; kingdom Metazoa; phylum Chordata; class Actinopteri; order Cypriniformes; family Cyprinidae; genus Cyprinus; species Cyprinus carpio. The sequence continues at coordinate 1,101,264 of NC_056613.1, read as the reverse complement.
GAACCTCTCTGACCTAAAATATTAACTTGAATTTACTAGAATTAAAGGTAATATTTTAATAATTTAACAATTTTATGGTCCTCTGAGGTAAGTTATTGGACACATGACATGCACGAAAAAAAATTAATTATATATATATATATATATATATATATATAGATATATATATATATATATATATATATATATATATATATATATATATATATATATATATATATATAGTGCAGTTGTTGTTGTTTTTTATTATTATTTTTATTTTAAAACAATTAATCTTTTTACATTTGTAAGATTTTAATTAATTATTTGCCTTTTATAAACTTGCAAACCCCAGTTTGGGAAACCCAGATGTAACATAATATTGCAATTTTACTTTGCAAGGATGCATTACATTTAAATTCAATTTATTTAATTTTAGTTTATTACATTTTAATTATTTGTATAATATTTAAACATTAGAAGAAAATCATAAATCTGAAAATCTTAAATGAAATTAGCAATGTGCTAGAATTAATAAAACCAAAATACAAGTAAATTAAAGCCAAATAGAAATATTTTAAAAACTAATTAAATTAACTACATAACAAAATTACTAAAAATATATGAAAACAAAAGCCGATTCAAAATATAAAAACAAAAATAACACTGGTACAGGTAATTGATGCTGTATTTGCATAGTTTATCATTATTGTGCTGCAACAGAGAATGATGGGAATGCTGTTTGGTCGCACATATATTTGTTATTTATGTTTGACATTTTAGTAATTCAGTTAGTTTTAGTAATTCCATTAATTTCAGTTAGTTGCTAAGGCAACAATTCGAATTTTCCATCTTATTTTCTAGTTTTTCCTTCTAACATTTACATTTTACTTTATTTATGCTTCATATCAATTGTTTTGAAAATTGGTATATTTTGTACTTTCAGTACATTACGAGAACTTAAAATCATTATAAGGTATTAACAAACATTTTACAAAAAAAAAAAAAAAAAAAAAAAAACAGGGTGAAACTGACATTATCCATCAGGAACTGATGTGATGTTGCAAAGTGTGTTTAATGTCATAAGTCAGATCTGAATGCAGTTTGCAGCAGATTGTGAAGGACAACCAGAAACAGGATCAGTTCTGATTACATGTTGAATTTTAGACTTCATTTAATCATAACCACAAATCTGACAAACCTGAGCTTTCCTCTCTGATGAAAACAGGACACACTTGTACAACATTTCCACAGAGAGCTGATGCTAAAAGAAACCACGCATTCGCCAAGAAACCCTCGTGTGTTTGTGCTCCAAAACTCAAGATGCCTTCAATCTGTTTACACTCGAACCCGGAACATTCCTACAAATAAGCATTTTTTTTTTTTTTTTTTTTTTTAAACTAGACATGTTTGAGCTTATATAGAGAGATATTTTGATTTTTAAACTAGATTATAAAATTTAGAATCATGAGTGTTGTGTAACCTGTCAATGAATTTTGACCATGCAGCTATTGAATATCCATTTTTATAATCTGGTTCTGATCATTTAATCATATTTAAAAGACCATTTTAAGAAACCATTCACATTTTTCCAAATGGTCTTTTGAGGTTGTGCTCGCATCTCAAACATAAGACAACTACAGTATGCAAAATCCCAGATTGCTTTTTTATTGCCCAGGAGACTTTTAGTTACGCTTCAATGAAGCATCAACTTTGTCTCAGGTGTTTCGCATTAAACTTCTTTGGAGGAAATAAAAAGACAAATAAAATGAGGTAACACTTTACAATAGGTTTTAAATTAATATTACTGTTTGGCACTGCTACTGTTTGGACACTCTTGCTTACTGCTCCACGCTCTGCTCCCTATTTATGTACTTTTCTCAGATTATTCTAAGATTTTAACTTCAGCAGATCAGCACAGTGCTCAAACAACACATTTTTGGCAAAAGCACTGAACTAAAAACTTTTAGGGACCGGAATAATACTATGAAAAAGAAGCAAGGGATGCCAGGACAACATATTTCAGCCACTGGAAACACCAGAGCCAGAGCTCTGCTCACCAGACACATCATCCCTCTCTCCAGCATCTCCACTTCTAAGCTTCTCACAGAAAATGGAGGAACTGGTGTATGCTGGGACCAAACCTTGGACCAAACCACCGAAGCCTGTGGGCCCAGCTCGTCCTCCTCCTCCTGTGAGAGCTCTCCAGCCGCTGCCACAACGCCAGGGCCAAAACCTGCTGTAGGTGAACCAAAAACAACTGATAGCAGCTCTCAGTAATATGTGTTGGGTCCCTGCTATGATAGCAGCAACATTCACAAATGTTTATAGAACAAGCGGGAACCCAGTGTGCCTGTAGCTTTCTCTATTTCTGTTTTATCACGTGATAGAAAGTCTAAAGCCTTCTCAAGCATTACGGCTGACCCATCTAATCTGTGGCCTATTATGCATCTAACTAAGATTGCTGTAACAACACAAACTGCTATCAAGTCAGCATTTTTAAACATTCATTCAGAAAAAAAAATCATTTCTGATCAATGATTTAATAACTTTAATAAATCACTTCTGTATTTTCTTTGATATATTGATCTCTGCTACAACTGAATCAGTGGCGATTTCTTTAAGACTGCAAGGGAAGCTCGGTAGAAGCTCGGTAGAAAACGTTCATCTCAAAGACGAGTTCGTTCAGAATCAGTTACATATAGCAGGTCGGCTGACTCGATTTCCTTCTCATACATTCCCGCAGCGTCACAGTGCATTTCCCTATTGAAGCCCAGCGTCCATTGACTTCAATAGGGCTGCTTTGAACGTTTTTTTTCAGCGCTTCGAAACTAGACGGTCATTGGATAAACGCTGCGATTATGTCCCGCCCACGGACGCCCAGCGTCTCTGGGGGTGAATGGGGAGTGGGCTGGCCCGGACTCCGAGCTTCTGCGTGATGATTGGAGGGTCTGGTCGAAAGACTGCATCTCCTTTTGACTGACAGCGATTCTGTACTATAAGGAATCACTGAAGCTATTCCGCGCTCAGTCCCATCGCAGATTTCTCAAGTTCAGTCGAAATAAAAACTGCTGCAACCTATTTCTTTGATATTTGCTTGGCGAAATTGCTTGATTTTCATCATACATTTCACACAATTATACACCACATTCCTTGTTTTCAGTTTTACAGAGTTTTTAATGCATTTTGCATTTGTCAAAGAGAAGAGGTCAGAGGGGGGGCTTTCCAAGCCATTTATGCCAAAACAGCAGATCTCACATCAGACCCACGAGATGAGCCCATGAGAAAGCGCTGTCTGACCCAATTGCAGGATCCCCAAGTGCGATACAGAAATCTGTACATGGCCATCCTTGATAACATCTTGGAGCAGATTCCTCAACGTTTTTCAAATTTGGAAAGCATGCTCTTCTTAGAATTAGTCAATCCAGGGAAATTTGATGACATGAGACAGGTATTTTCCAGAGGAGGCCTTCCAAAGTGTCCTGAAAAGTTATGGCCATCACTTTGATTCAGGAAGACTGAGGTCAGAACTTCAAGTCCTGTATTCAGATCAGGACTTGCAGGGTAACAGGGGAAAGCTGTGTGATTACTTGGTGTTCCTTAAAGACATGGAGTTGGACAGTGCAATGCCTCAGTTTTACAAACTGTTCTCATTAGTGGCAACAATTGGAGCTACATCTGCAGGTGTAGAAAGGATGCTTCTCCTGTTTAAAGCGACTCAAGTCCTACACCCCGAAACACAATGGGCCAAGGCCGTTTAAGCAGCCTAGCTTTGCTGGCCATTGAGAGGACACTGGTCAAGTCACTTGAAAAGACTCCTAGTTGGTACGACAGGGTCACAGACCATTTTCTTGAAAAGGAACGTAGGGCAGAATTTACTTTTAAATAAATAGACAATTTGATGATGTAGGCCGAAAATGAGCTTCCCCTCTCTGACAGACCAGTAGCCGCCACTGAACTGAATCTAGATCTTAGGGAGAACACTAGTGTGTTATTTATTGAGGCTATATAGGCATTTCTGCAGACTCTGTTGATCTTCTCCTTGATTCCTTTAACTCAAAAGTTAAGAATGTTATTGATGATATTGCTCCTGCAAAAGTCAGTAAGAAGACTGGCAGACAAAAATCACCTAGGAGATAATCAACAGCAATACAGAGTATGAAAAGGCAATGCAGAAATTAACTATAGCATCTATAAAGACAGCCTTTCGCTTTCAATGTGGAACTAGCCACAGCTAGAAAAACCTTCTTTTCAAACCTTCTAAACAGTAACTTAAACAACACTAGCACACTTTCCTACTGTTGAGAGACTGACAACCCCCCCCCCCAGTCAGATTCCCAGTGAAATACTCTCCAACAGCAAATGCAATGAGTTTGCTTCCTTCTTTTCTGAGAAGATCAGTAATATCAGGAAGGCGATAAGCACATCCTCAAGTTATGCAGAGGTCAGACAGATTCAACCACAAATTCAAAAAGAAGTTACTATTTCTGTTTTTGAAGCAATTGATAGCAAAATTTTGGAAGAAAAAGTACAGCACCTTAAATCGTCAACCTGCTGCCTTGACACACTTCCCACATATTTTTTTTCAAAAGGGTGCTTAACTGTTTAGAAGCAGATCTCTTAGAGTCCTTATTTCTGGGACTTTTCCAAACTCCCTGAAAACTGCAGTTGTTAAGCCCCTTCTGAAAAAGAGCAATCTTGATAACACCATTTTGAGCAATTATATACCAATATCAAATCTTCTTTTTATAGGCAAGACTATTGAAAAGGTAGTTTTTAATCAGCTAAACAACTACTTAAACTCAAATGGATACCTGGACAATTTTCAATCTGGTTTCACTTTAATTCTGATTCTGGCAAAAGATCAGTGCTGCTATATCTTAGTGCTGCATTTGACACTGTTGATCATAACATACTACTAGAGAGACTGAAAAACTGGGTCGGGCTTTCTGGGATGATACTCAAATGGTTCAGGTCATATTAGAAGGGAGAGGTTATTATGTAAGTATATGAAAGGAGAGCACAAGTCTAAGTGGACATCCATGACAGCTGGAGTCCCACAAGGCTCAATCCTTGCACCGTTCTTGTTTAGCCTGTATATGCTCCTTCTAAGTCAAATAATGAGAAAGAACCAAATTGCCTATCACAGCTATGCAGATGACACCCAGATTTACTTAGTCTTATCTCCAAATGACTTCAGCCCCATTGATTCCCTCTTCCAATGCATTGATGAAATTAACAGTTGGATGTGCCAGAGCTTTCTTCAGTTAAACAAGGACAAAACTTAAATCATTGCATTTGGAAACAAAGATGAAGTTCAAGGTGAATGCATACCTTGACTCTAGGGGGTAAACAACTAAAAATCAAGTCAGGAATCTTGGTGTTATTCTGGAGACAGACCTTAGTTTCAGTAGTCATGTCAAAGCAGTAACTAAATCAGCATACTATCATCTCAAAAACAGTGCAAGAATTAGATGTTTGTTTCCAGTCAAGACTTGGAAAACTTGTTCATGCCTTTATCACCAGCAGGGTGGACTACTGTAATGGTCTCCTCTCTGACCTTCCCAAGAAGACCATTAGACAGCTGCAGCTCATCCAGAACGCTGCTGCCAGAATTCTGACTAGAACCAGAAAATCTGAGCATATCACACCAGTCCTCAGGTCCTTACACTGGCTTCCAGTTACATTTAGGATTGATTTTAAATTACTTTTACTCATTTATTAATCACTCTGTTCTAATCAAATGCAAATGAGACCTTATTGTAAAGTGTTAAAGGGGTCATATGATGCTGCTAAAAGAACATTATTTTGTGTATTTGGTGTAATGAAATGTGTTTATGTGGTCTAGGGTTAAAAAACACATTATTGTCCACATACTGTAAATTATTGTTTCTCCTCTATGCCCTGCCTTCTGAAACACGTCAATTTTCACAAAGCTTATCGCTCTGAAAAGCGAGGTGTGTTGTGATTGGCCGGCTATCCAGCACATTGTGATTTGCCGAATGCCTCAAGAGTGTGACGGAAATGTTACGCCTCTAAACATATTGTGAAGCCTTGTCCGGCCGGAGCGACGAGACAAAAAAATACATAAAAACTATTATAGTGGTGATATAAACATGATTTTTATTTTTTTTTTGTTTTTTAATTTGGAAGGAAAGTAGTTTTGCTTTCTCAATGGAACAAAATCACACACCACGGCCTTGCATGAGCAAAGGCCTAGAGTGAGATGCGCTCTAGAGTGGGCCGTGGCCGACTTGAGTGAGCAGAGGCGGGCGGCTTGAGAACGGTGCGGCCGGCGGATTCTACGGAGCCTACATTGGTCTTGCAGCAACCACATGTGATGACCCCGGGCTGGACTCTGCCTCTGCCTTTATGCAAATCTTCCCACATTGTGATGTAGAGATTGGGGGTGTGTTAGAACGAGCCGTTTCAGGGGAGCGTGGACGAGTCTCAACTTTTATAAAGAATATCTCTTTGGATTAGAGAGTTTAGTCTTTGCAACTTCACAGATCTTCTTTATTCACCAAGAGCTTGTAACACTCCAAAGAGAGAGGAAAATTTGAAATCACATCATATGACCCCTTTAACGAAAACGAGTGAATAGCAACTCAGCATCTAAGCAGAACGTTCATTTGATCTCCACTGATCATTACAGATCTGATTTGTGATGTTTCTGTCCTATAGGATGATTTCTGTCGTCATCTCTTATGTATAACTGGTCTTAGTTATGTTAGAGTTAGTCTGCGTTTGTTCAAATCACTAATCACGTCTGGATGGAGATGTGAGGAACAGCTGTCAGGATCACAGAGAAGAACCTGCCGGAGTGAGCGAGGATCTCATCCTTTCTCTCTCAAGATGAATCTACTCGCTATCGATCAGATACAGCTGAGGCAGTACAGAGAGAAGAGAATCACTCGCTGCTGATATAAAAGATCGAGTGCTTCCGTGGAATCTGATTGATTCTGCTTCAAAGTCATTTCAAGAACATGGAAGAAACAGCTGATCAGATACTCACGACTTCCTCGTGTGTACACTTCTCCACGTTAATGCCATTGACCTGCATAGAAAGAAAAAAAAAAAAAAAAAAAAAAAAAATATATATATATATATATATATATATATATATATATATATATGTATGTATGTATTAAACTAAACATACTGAGATCACAATTCACCCCAAAATTTATATCTTGACATTACTTTTATGACAACCACAATTATTGCAAAATACACTGTGATACAAACATACATTTTATTTTTAGAAATATTTTTTTGTACTTTTAAGTACACTACTGTTCAAGTGTTGGCAAGCTTTTTAATGCTTTTGAAAGAAGTCTTCTGCTCACCAAGGCTGCATTTATTCGATTTTTTTTTTTTTTTTTTTTTTTTTACAGTTAAAACAGTAAAATTTGTGAAATATTATTACTGTTCTAAATCAAATCTGTATTTTCAGCATCATTACTCCAGTCTTTAGTGTCACATGATCTTTACAAATCATTCTAATATGCTGATTTGCTGCTCAAGAAACATTTCTGATTATAATCATCAATGCTGAAAACAGCTGTGCTGTCCAGTATTTTTATAGAAACTGATATGTTTTATTTTTCGTGATTCTTTGATAAATAGAGAGTTTAAAAGAACAGCTACTGTATTATTTGAAATAGAAATCTTAATATCTATATGTCTTTAGTGTAACTTTAATTGTCACTTTCACTTTTAAATTTGAAATGTTAAAATTTAAATCCATTCTTGTGGCATTAAGCATTATTTTCTTATTAATTTCATTAAATATAAATAAATACACAAATGTCTTATTAATTTCATTATATATAAATAAATGAATACATTTCTTATTAATTTCATACATACACACACACACAAACGCAACATTTAGGGTACAAAATCATTTTAACTGTATTTTTATTCCATTATATAATTTAATAAGACCTATGATTTTAGTTAATTATAAAATATTAAATTTTATATTTTGTTTTCATTTTATTTTTAGTGTTGATAGTTTTAAAAAATGTTTCCACACTGTATACAAATATATTAATTATTATATACACACAGCCATTTATAAGTCTGAGGTCTGTAATACAGATTTTTTTAAAGAAATTATATGATTTAAAAAATATAATTTTGTGGCATAAAAACTCTGATTACACTCTCAGTCAGTAGTAAATGTACAGTACAGCAGTATTTACCTGCATCCTTTGATATGAAACTAAAATGCTGCAAGTTTTTTGGTTGATTAAATATAAGCTGTCCTCCAAATTAACTGAAATGAATCATACTTGGTGATCCTCAAGAGGAGAGTTAGATTTTTACTTCACCTTGTGATCTCACACTTGTACTGTATGTGTATTTATAGGGTCTACATATAAAGAGCTTCAATGACATTCAAAATGTAATAAGACCATTTGTTTCAGTCGCACCACAGGAACTATTACTCTATGTCTTGCTCTCTCTCTGTTGCTGTTCCTCTGATTCATACAAAGAGATAAAGGTTAAACCTCCAGTCAAGCCAGAGAAAATGAATCAGAGGGAAGCGTCATTAAAATGCAGAGGGAACGGCGCTCTAACATGCACCCTTGGCCCCCGAGGGCCGCGTCAGGAGCGAGAGCGTGCAAAAGCCCGAAACACTGACCTGCAACACAGCATCGCCGATAAACAGCATCCCCGTCTGATCGGCTGCAGCCCCGGACAGTCCGGCCAGAGGTTAATGGAAAGATTGGGACATAATTACTCATTTAATAGTGCTTTAATGCGATGACATGGCAATCAGGATTTGAGCTTGATGAGCCTTTCGATCTAGCGAAGCGCTTTGGGACGAATTTCACACAAATCTGGGTTTTAGTTCAATGCCTTCTGACAAATATGATGAAACTTCATAAGCTTTTTGGTATCAAGGGCGGATATATTTCTACGCTAAGCGTCTCAGAAGTAAGAAAGGACAGCGGGAAGCTAATAAAAAGCACTAAAACTGCAAATGCAATTGCAGTCTTGAATTAGCCATGATTAAAATACATTTGAACTCTATAGCATGCAACAAAGATAAACTGTTCTCAAATACTGATTCTAATCACATGTTAGCAGCTGCTGTCAGACACTTGCGATGAATAAACTATAATGCGAGCAAGTGCTAATTATAGGGATATCAAACGGACTACAGTACATTTAGGCTGTGCAGTGCTTTTATTTTAAATGAAAAACAAAAGTAGGAAGAACTGTACTCTACAAGACCTTACACCATATATTACAGGAATAGTTCAACCACTGGCCATCCAAGATGCAGATGAGGTTGTTTCTTTATCAGATTTAGAGAAATGTATTGATGCATTGCATCAGTGTCTAATCAATGGATGCTTTGCAGTGAATGGGTGCCGTCAGAATGAGAGTCCAAATAGCTGATAAAAACATAAGATGTTAACTGATGGACTGGAGTGCTGTGGATTACTTGTGGATGATTGTGATGGTTTTATCAGCTGTTTGGACTCTCATTCTGACGGCACCCATTCACTGCAGAGCATCCATTGATGAGACACTGATGCAATGCTACATTTCTCCAAATCTGATCAAGAAACAAACTCATCTGTAGATATCCTGAGGGTGAACACATTTTCAGCAAATTCATTTTTGGGTTAACTACTCCTTTAGCAGTTATCGCCAGCGCTGTGCCTTGCTTTACAGCGGATGGGAGGAACACTTGTCATCTTACCTACTTGATCTTTGAAAATCTTTGAGATGACCACAGGCACTTTATGTTCAGCTCCCCCCTGAAATGCATGAAGAGCCGTCAAGGAAATTGACTTCTACCTCTTACATCCAGAACTGTTCAACAATACAAATCTACTGCCTCTTCAAAGATAATTGTGAATAAAACTAATGAGACATGATCCTTATATCAAGATCCTCTTTGATCTTTAAAAGACTTATATTGTGCAATAATTATCTGGCCTTTGGATATACGCGTGCACTACCTGAGCATGTTTAATTAAGCTCTTTAAAGTGAATGAACGATTTTAAAAGAAGCAAAAGACCTACTTTGATACTCAGACCGAGACCTCCAGTCAGCTGTCTTCGAAGTACAACAGTTCTGTGCTTTAAAAAATGGGAATTTAGTTGGTAAAATATTCATAGTATCAACCACATGACACATAATATAGAGAGAAGTGGTCATAAGGCAACACTTCAGTTGAAGCCTTTACACAAAAATGCTTTATACAGATAATATCAGGCCAAATAAATAAATAAATATTACTATTGATATAACAAAAAAAAAAAAAAAAAAAAAAAAAAGTTTCAACTTTTAAAATACAGGTAATATCAAGCAAAAAACAAAAACAAACAAACAAACAAACAAACAAAAAAACACATAAAAAACAATAAAAAAGTAATTAAATACATTATGTTGTTTATGTCCAGTGTTTTTATAAATAACGTTTTAAAAAGATAAAAATTCATAACTTCCATAACTTGCAGGTAATATTGGGCATTAAAATAAAATAAAATAAAATTTATACTTTTCTATTGTTTATGTGTTTAATGTTATATATATATATATATATATATATATATATATATATATATATAATATATATATATATAATATATATATATATATATACTAACATAAAGCCTCAAATTTCAAAAACAGGTAATATCAGACAAATAAATAAATAAAACAATAAATACATAAATACAAACACCCACTTATTTTACTGTTCACAATTTTTTTTCAAATAAGATTAAAAAAGACATCTAAAAACTTTCAAATATAGCTAATATTAGGGGGAATTAGGGGGAAAATAAACAAAAAAAGAAAATTCATAAATTTTTACTGTTTATGTGTCTAATTTTTTAAATATAAAAATATATATAATAATATATAAAAATAAATAAAGAAATAAATACATATATCTCAACTTTCCAAATTTTGTCAGTTTTATCAAGATATTCAAACAATGTTCACCTCATATTGTGATGAATCACTGTAATGTTTTAGTAATCTTTATGGGAATAAGTTGATCAAATAAAATGGGAAGACTTTATGAAACTCTATCAAATAACATCCAAAGGATTGCCAACAATTTCTCAGTAACAAAGGTTTATGATGGCCAAAACGTAAATGATCTCACTTTAGAGTGAAACCATAATTAGTTACAGAAAGCCGATACTTTCTTTCTTACTTTCTTTTAATTGCACAAAACTCAAAATGTGTTTCTGGGTCAAAGTGACTCTAAATGATGGATCAGGTCACTTATAGCTATAAAACAGATTATAATGATGCTCTAAACCTCACTAATGATGTTGATTATGACTATTGGACTATTGGGAAATATATTGGGATTTCCACTGTGCTTGTACACATTTAATGACTGTCATTGTGTTTTGATAGCATCAGGGGCCGGAGCATGAAGCCACTGACGTCATTTATGAATGATGATGATGCATCTCATGAAACAATGAAGTGGTGTGTGCTTCATGACAATGATGTCAAATGTAATGAAAACTTGTCTACTGCATCTTGTTCTGTAATCTGTGAACAAAACCCTCTCCTGCGGCCGACTGTGATTAACAGTGATGAGCACATGATGAATGTGTTTGAGTCATGATCCAATGGAAGGTAAAGACTCAGTACTTACATTTAGATGGGAGTCACCGCCGCTCACACAAACCACATCCTGCTTCTGTATGATTAACAGCTCTTTCATTAACTTTAAACGAACGTCGTATGTGTTACTTGTGTGTTCGTCATACAAAAGGGCAAGTCCGGTTTTTGTCTGTTGAAAAGGCAAGAAACAAACGTGTTAGAAGACATCATAAGATTTAGATTGATTAATAAACGGGAAAAAATAATAATAATATTTTGGAAATTTTATAGAGAATTATAAAATTTAACATTATTCATGTATTCAAACAGTTGTTTGTCTAAAAGGAACAGTTTGCGCCAAAATAAACACTTCATCATGCACTCAAAATAATATGTGTTCTGCAGTTAGTCATATTTTGTTCATACTCTTTAACTGAACTAAATTAATTGGCTTCATAATTAATGGATTTATCCTGATACTAAGCAATTTGAAGAAATGCAGTTTGAAAATATGATTATTTAAATAAAATCAAATAGATGCACATAATTAATAATAAACTATTTAATTATTGAAATGTATATAAATGTGCATATATATATATATATATATATATATATATGTGTGTGTGTGTATGTGTGTGTGTGTGTATTAATTGACATAAAGCCTCAAATTTCAAAAACAGGTAATATCAGGCAAATAAATAAATAAAACAATAAATACATAAATACAAACACCCACTTATTTTACTGTTCACATAGCTATTTTTTAAAATATATGTATGTATCTATCTATCTATCTATCTATCTATGAATAAGGATATATCAAGATTAGTAGTTTATATTAAATCTGTATAATCCATGAAATTTGAATGAAATTTTATATGCAAGTCAAATAAATACATATTAAATAACTAAATAACTAACTTAATAAATTTTAGTTTTAAATTTAAATTTAGAATAAATAATTTTACAATATGAACAAGTCAAAATAATACACTTACTAAAAAGATATTTAAAATATTTTGTTTATCTACGTCACATAACACTAGTGAGCATGCAAACATGTTGTTAAATTATTGAAATATTAACTTAAAATCTCATAGGGACTTAAATAAATATTTTATCTCAAAGAGGTTCAGATGACAAAAAAGATAGGGAATACCTGCAAACAAGGCATATAAAACATAAATAAAAAATATCATAAAAGTACAAGATTTGACTCATGCAAGATATAAATATTGTTGGCTCTTGAATTTCTTTGTTCCTCTTGTGTAAGGTGCTTTGGATAAAAGCATCTGCTAAAATGCGGTAATGTAACTGTAGAACTGTAAGTCATGTGAGAGCTTTGTGCAGGAAACTCACAGAAAACCCTTTCTCTTTTCAGATGAACTATCCCTGTAAAGCACACAAGACTGAGATTAATGTAAAACAACAGGTTTTTCCTTATTGTCGCAGTATTTGACTCCACTTTGTGAAGTTTTTCTCTGTCTCCTCAGGAAGATAAACTGAATAAATGCAACAGAAAAGTTGCCTGTGGATCTTTCAATTACTTTCAGGTTTTCTCTGAGTCGAGAGAGCAGTGTTAATTCAGTTAACCCACAAAAGCGTCCCGGAGGAGCTTCCCTTGGCTGAAGAATACTCCTCGCAATGAAATCAATTACAATCTTTATTTATCAGGCTCTCTGTGGCTTCACATCTGCGCTGAGGATCGCTTTCTTCCTGAAGGGCTCCTGATGCTTTCAAACCTGCAACCTGAGCAGAACTGAACTGAGGAGCTCAAAGAATCACAGCAGTGGAGGAACAAGGTCTTCAGTCATTCTGACAGCAGTCTGTCTCTTCTCGTCACACGTTCTCCCATGTACTATACAACACTAACACACCCATTACAGAGCAGAGAGAACAGCAGCTTCATGAAATAAAAACACACAATGCTTCTATCAACAGGATTATGGCTCATAGCCATCGGAAATTAAAACCTGGGCTAAAGTCACTAAAACCACAAAAAATGCTACTTAAAATAAATGCAAAACAATGAAATGTTTAAGATAAACCTCACAGGGATGTTTTAATTTGCTTTTACAAACAATTGAAGCCGTAGAACTTATATAGAGTGCAACAAGTGGGCTCCTGCACTCGATAACGATCCCAATAACAGCAGAAAAGAGCTTCCACTCCATTACTTTTGGTCATACGACACAACAAAACCTTACAAAAACCTTTTGTAAAATAAAGAAAACAAACAGGGTGCGCTTTCTGCCATCTCGGTCTCCATGTTTACCATAGTTTAACCATGCTATTTATAGTAAAACTGTGGTTATACAAAAAATAAATAAATAAATTAATTAATAATAATAATAATAATGGTTACTACACTTTTACTATAATAAACCATGGTTAATTTTCCTAAGGGATCTGTATTTGTGTATTCTTTCTTTTCTTTGTTTTTATAACTGTACTGCCTAAACGGTTTGATGTTTTGTACTGTTTAATAAAAAAAAAAAAAAAGATTTGAATTAAATGATTTGCGACACGTATTTCTGAAAACCTGATCTGAATCAAATGATTCGCTAACCCCCACAAAATGATTCGCAAGCCGCTCTACTTAGTCCCGATCTGTATAATGATTCGCAAGCAATCATTTTATATCGTGACTGGGGAGCATGAATCATGAATTATTCAATTCGTGAAATGATTTGTGAACTACCTCCGAAGCTCCGATCTGAATGATTCGCATAGATATGTGATCCATTTGTAGCGCTTCACAGTGAATCATTTTGCAACGCAATGGTTTATCTGATTCATAGTTTCTAAAAACTAAAAAATTAACTAAATATCAAAATAACGACTTACACATATAAAAAAAATATTAAATATTAAAAATATTAATAAAAACAATGAATGCATTTCAATGATACTAAAACAACACTGATGGAAAATATTTAAAAACTTATTGAAAATAATATATATAAATATATATATATATATATATATATATATATATATATATATATATATATAAAGAAATAGGCCTATTTCTAATTTTCATTTAGTTTAACATGATGTACTATAAAACAGAACCTGAAATAAATAAAATAATAATAATTTACTTAATTAAAACTATGTAGACATATTTTAACATATAAACTTACTAAAACTTTAACTGAAATTTAAAATAATAATAATTTTGAAAATAACAAAATGAAATGCTAATTAAAAACATTAATAAAAATACTAATAGCATTTAAATTATACTAAAATAAAACAAAATGTACCAAAATAAAAACAGAATGTCGAAATAAAAACTAATTCAAAATCTTAATAAAACTATAATAATATCTCAATTATATTAAAGTAACACTTTGAGGTTTAAAGCATTAGTAATGTGAACAATCACAGGTTCAAGAGTGACACAGAATTATTAATTTTAAGGGACTGACTCTCATATTTCAGTGCAACTTCATAAACTTTGCAGGACATGTTTCAGCTAGATCAACACACTCTCATAAAGAAACATCACTCTAGCAGCGTTTATCTGCGCAAACATCACTGAAAACATCAAACTGCAGCTTCTGTGTCATTCAGAACAGCTGAAGATAGCTGACAGGAATCTCCAAAAACAAATAACAAGCGGCGTGATGTTTGGTCACGCACAGATGAACAGCAGCACAGCAAAACCCCCCTCATGAGACGGAGACGAGAAGAACATCCTCAAATTCGCTTCAGAATAATTGACTGCAAGTCAAGTTATCACAGCAGATGAAACTGATGAAATGACTGGGTGATATTGGAAGAAGAGAGAAATTATATTTTGCATCAATAAAATAAAGAGCGTTGAGGCTGGCGGCCCCAGATTGCTGTTGTTCAACATTCACTGCCTGCTAAAACACCACACTCTTCTGGACAAAATGAGCATCATTAGAAAGATTTCAGACTTCAGCTTTGATATTTGACCACTGTTTCTGATAAAATCCGGCTGCAGTTACAGTTATCTCTTAATTTATGTCTGGAGTGCAAAATCAACATATAAAATCAATCAGTGATATTTGATATTCCCAACAGAATAACAACACACATTCAGTCACATCTGCTGTGGTTTATTTGTATTCACAATGATGCAATGAAGAACCTCCATCAGAGCTTTCAGTCTGAAGAAATACTGATATATTTATAGATTTTCTTCAATTTTTTTGTAGACAGAATCATCATTTCTGTTTATTTTACACTGAATTATGCAAAATTGCAATGCAAAAAAAAGGGAAATATAAATCATACTTTCTAGATATATTTTTGAATTAAAATCAAAAATTGAAGTGCAATTATACTTAGTTGTTTTCATACTTTTTCAACTGTTTTCATTGTTATTTCAGTTGACACAATGAAAATGTATATTTTTAGCTAACGATAATAACCCTGGATAATATAAACTAAAATACTACTGTATAAAGACATAATTGACATTTCAAAAGAACACAACAGAATTACTAAAACTCTGAATGAAATGAAACATAAAAAATAAAAATGTAAGCAGAAAACATGAAAATAAGAAAATGTGAAAATAAAATAAAAAAAATTAACAAAAACTATAATAGAATATCAGTGACACAAAAATAATACTGTTACTACCAGAGTTGTATATATATATATATATATATATATATATATATATATATACACACACACACACACACACACGCACACAGTATTACATTATATACTGACTATATCGTCAATCATTATTATTATTAGATATTATATGTATAATGTGTCTTATTTTTTCCTTTTGATTTTTAGTGTGTGAGCTGCAGAAGCATCATGTATTTCGTGCAGTGCATGTGTTTGTCCATCCTGTGCTGCTTCTGCTGACGATGATGATGATGATGATGATAAGTCTGGTTCTGACAGACCCATAGTCTCTCTGTTCTGGCCTAGTTCTCTCTCTGGCACCTAAACCCATTCTCTCCGGAGACACCGGGATGTAGGTCAAGTGAGTCTCCCGTTAGGGAGAATATAATTAATCAAAGTTTGGAGTTAGAGAGCGCACACACGCTCAACATGCAGGAAAGGTGAGCTCTTGCTATATTTATACAGCGTTTGCAAAGATAACCGGGAAAGCCTTCATTCTGTGGTAGAGTCTCTGGAGAAATCTGGGCTTAGATGCTTCGCTCAAGGCCACAACTGGGGCTGTCACGGCCTGATGGTTTGGTTGGGACTGAAATCCAGATTTGGCCGAAGGATCTGGCTAAGGGTCACCTCTGCATGACGGCCCTCGGGCACCAACTCTGAGCAAAAACAGCTTCTACAGCCAGACCTCATGAAATGTCCAAGAGTATCACCTCAGACAGGGAAGCAGCTTCACATTTACTTCAGCAAATGCAGACAGCTAGTTTCTATAGTGCTCTTCACTGTGCATTTTGTTAAGGAATAGTGGCTAGAGAAGACTATTACAGTGAAAAAAAGTCCCATATATGAATATTATAATAACTAAAACTAAAACCATAAAACATTTATTGCTTATAAAATATATTATACTGTATTATATTATATAAAATACATTCATTACTTGTATATATTACTTATAAAATATTTATTAAACTATATAACAAATAACAAAATGTATGAAAAGTTTAAATACTAAAACTGTCATAAACTTTATAGACAATTTAAAATTACAAAAACAAAATTACCAAAATGTTTAAAACTTTAAATAAAAAAATTAAAATGGAAACATAAAATATTTTTACAAAATTACAAAAACTCAAAATATTAATAAAAACTGTAATAGTATATGAATGATACTAAAATAACTGATATTAAATATATATTGTGTGTGTATTATAGTACTAAAATTACATAATAAAAAAGTAACAACATTACTAAAAATAACACTGATATTACCATAGTAACACTAATTTTAACATAGTACATGCATATACTAAATAAATAATATAAGATATAAATACAACTGTAAAAAAATACAGGTGAGATCTCATGAACTGTCCAACAGTATCACCTCAGACAGGAAAGAAGCATCACATTTCCTTCGGCAAATGCAAACCAGCTAGTTCATAAAATACTTTTCACAATGCAATTTGTTTCCAGAAATAGCGTCTAATCTGTGTAGACGATGACAATGAAAAACTCCCAAAATACACCGTGCATGACATGAATAAATGTGCCATCCACAAGATGTCTATACTGAAGATGCATCTGAATATCTTGCCTGCGTTTGAACACAAAGAGAGCAGCTCCACTAGGGAAACGCACATATGGCATATGTTGCTTTTGTCCATATTGGTTTTCATCTCTTCTACTGAAAGCCATCTGGAATTAGGGATAACCCGGGAGAAATGCATCGCAGTTTCAAATCATGCTTTTGTGCATTCTAGAATAAATCCCATAGTTACTCTTGGGACTGAGTATGTAGCATGCAACGGTAGAAATGAGATTCTGTGGTAAAATATACTTTATATATATATATATATATTCAAGTGGCATGTGTGAAATGTGAAAAAAACAGAGGGACGCATCCCAAACAAGACGAGGAGGAACTTTAAAGCGGTGTAGATTCTGTCAGATTTTTTAAAGAAACAACTCAAGAGTAAAAAAACTCCACAAACTGCATCCAGACATCTGAAGATGTTCTGCACATCCAGTGGAGCATTTAAGAAGAAAGCAATGAATGCGTGAAAGAGATGCCTTGTGTTACAGTTGGATATCCTTCCTTAACCTGGTAAAGCCTGACATATGAAACAATAGTTAGAAAAAAAAACACATCATTTTAAACGGAAGTTTACTGAACCATTTGAAAGTTTGCATGTGTTTTTTGTTCTGTATCATATTTGATGCATCCGGCTTATATGGCTCACAAAGTCAGATATAGTGAGAATATGGAGGAAAAACAGCTCAGCTTTATTCATAGACCCAAAATGAGCAAAAACATGCAACTTGATGCAGATGCTATTATTTATATGGACAAAAAGATGAATCAAACATATCAATGAGCTCTTTATAACAGTATACTTACATAAAATTACATAAATATGAGTCGTCACTCTATACCTCCAATAATATGTCTCAGTGAGATGAGATGTAAATGATCCGAACATATAATGCAGTGATTGAGAGATGAAGAAATAAAGACTCCTCAGAAGATGTGAGATGTTCTGGAGGCTTGTGAAGATCATTCCTCCGCTGAGGAACAGTGAAAGTAAAGCTTCTGGAAACAAACGATCCTCAAAAGATCCTGATGATCAGATTTGAGACTCTAAAACATGATTGATGGAGAATCAAGTAAAGCTGAGCTGCTTCAGTCCAGGAAGAGTTCATCTGGAAATATTACTACAGTTATTCTAATGTTTACTTGATAAAATCACTCAAGATTTGAGAGCAGAAAGCTTGAGCTGATGGCAGACATTTGTACAATTAGACTAAAAGAGCTTTTACTGGATTTAAAAAATACCTCTAAAATATCAATCAGAGACAGACGGCATGTGTGCAAAGGGTTAAACAGTAAAGTTTCCATCATGTTGATCATTTAGAGGCCTTGTGCATTAAATATGATAAAGTAGACTTTACAGTGTTAAAAAAAAGTTTTCAGAAATCATAACAAAAGACACAAATGTTTTGCATTTAAATGCATTGTAAACAATTATCAGAAACAAATCTTACTGTAAATGCTATAGCTAAAGTCTTTTCAGAGTAACATATTAGTTCACAAGCCACAGCATGATACACCTGCTGCCAAAAAGACCCTAAAAGTCTCTCTCTATTTATAACCTTACGATAAATTTATAGTGCCATTCAAAAGTTTGCGCTGAAAATTCAGCTTTGATCACAGCAATAAATTACATTTTAAAATATATTCACACAGAAAAACAGTTATTTTAAACTGAAATAATATTTTACTGTTTTTACTGCATTTTTTTTTTTTTAATTAATGCATTGTTGATGAGAAGAGACTTCTTTTAAAAAAAAAAAATCCTTTGAAATTAGTTTTCTTTTTTTTTGGGGGGGGGGGGGGGGGGGGGGGGGGGGGGGGGGGGGGTTTGCAAGAGAAAATGATCAATTCAAGCAAAAATAAGTCTTATGTTGTGATGCACACGTCACTTCGATCCAGAATTACTCACAGAATGATATAAGGCTTTAGTCACGCCACCCACCCGTATCTACTGCTGTCTGAAAATGACCTTATCAAGCGACGAAACTTAGATTTATTAGATCTGTGATTTGAAACGCCTTTAAGGTCAATTATCTGCTTCAAACGATGATTTCTTTTAAGTGTTTGCCATTGTAATTGTGAGATATTGCCTGTAATTTGAATTCACTACAAAGGCAGGCGAGAGAGCGCCACTGGACGCCTTCAATCAAGATAATAATTAGAAGAAGAATGAAGGTCAACTGCTGTCTGGAGATCAGATCACAGATAATAATGTGGCACCGCTGCAGGCCTGGAACGCCACGGATAGTCTTTCTCCTCGAGGACGGCAGTAATAGTCAATATAGATGCTTTTGCATGAGGATTTAAAGTCTGTACCTTATGCAATCGTGAATGCATATGAACAATTGATCGGGCCGTGTGTGTCCTGAGTGCTCAGATATCAAAGACGTGCCAATCACAGAGTTCAAGTGTTCAGCCATTCTGATAATCAGCGTGGAAAGTGGCAGAGAGGACAACTCATGGATCAATCAAATTACCCTGATGGCCACCGTGAAGCCGCGGGCTGTAATAAATTCAATGCATTCTCACTCGGCAGGGAAGCTCACACACATCGCTGTAGACAGTAGTTACCGCATCTCAGCCAGAAATCATTCAAGCAAGTGGAATCGGAGCAGAAGAGTAAAGCCGAGTGATCCATAATCATTATTTACTCTTGGAAACATGAACTACAGCAGAGCAGCGGGACTGAAACACATTCACTTACAAAAATATGTTCTGCTTACGTTCTGAGAACATTATTTCTGAATGTTACTGAGTGTTCAAAACATTCAAGTTCTTTTTAATGTTCAAAAGGAAACGTGACTTGAAATGTTACATTTGATTATTTTGCAAACATTATGGGAACGTTACTTTTGAATGTTCTGAAAAAAAAAAAATTGTTAACTGGGTTTAACCCTATAAGCCTGCTGTATCATATTTGATGTGCAATGATCAAACTTTGATTGTTAAACCCGTCGCACACAATCTTCTCAATGTCTTCTGTCTCTGATTGATAGAGTTTTTATCCAGTAAAAGCTCTTTTAGTCTAATTGTACAAACATCTGCCTTCAGCTCAAGCTTTCTGCTCTCAAATCTTGAGTGATTTTAATCAAGTAAACATCAGAATAACTCTAGTAATATTTCCAGATGAACTCTTCCTGGACTGAAGCAGCTCAGCTTTACTTGATTCTCCATCAATCATGTTTTAGAGTCTCAAATCTGATCATCAGGATCTTTTGAGGAGCGTTTGTTTCCAGAAGCTTTACTTTCACTGTTCCTCAGCGGAGGAATGATCTTCTCAAGCCTCCAGAACATCTCACATCTTCTGAGGAGCCTTTATTTCTTCATCTCTCAATCACTGCATTATATGTTTGGATCATTTACATCTCATCTTACTAAGAGATATTATTGGAGGTATAGAGTGACCACTGATATTTAGATTATTTTAAGTCTATATGAGCCATAAAAGCCTATCAATATATCAAATGTGATACTCAACAAAAACAAAGTTGCTAAATCATGCATGCTTTACTAGTTGAAAGTTTGGAAAGACTTATTTATCGTTGCCTATTTTTTTACATTTAAAGTGGCAGCAACAGCAAGGTCATATCTCAAATCTCTGGAAACACATGTACTGTGTGTAGAAAGTCACTTTATATAAAATCATCTGTCGACTATGTAAATTACTCAAAGGATATTTTACTTTACTCAAGTATTATTGAAACCGAAACCCTGTCCTTTTACTCGGCTACATTTCTACGTCAAAAAGTATGCTTTTTATTCCCTACAATTCCATTTAGGCCTCCAAAGTACAAAGCACAGTTTCTGCAGGTCATCATGATTTCTTTCATCTTTTTGTCCATTAAACTGAGCTTACAATCCTATCAAATTACACTCCCGGCTGAACTCATACAGCCAATGACATCCGTTTCAGCGCATTTAGACACAACTATGGTCACTCGTCCTTGTGAAGAGACGTCTCATCAGTCAGCACAACACAGTCACTGAACTAACGCAAAGGGCTTTAATTAAAAGACGCAGATGACGATGGACTCGAGTGCAACAGCTATAAAATGAACTGAGGGTGAATCTCAAGTTTAACAATTTCAAGTAACATGTTTGAGTTTAATGAAGTCTATTCAGTCCATTTCAAAAAGATGCAAAACATTTACTTTTAAATTATGCTCACCAAGGCTGCTTTTATCGAATTAAAAATAAAATTTTAACTATAAACTATAGCTTTTGTTAATTTATTTATCAAGTTTACGCAAGTTTTATTGTGTCATTGTATTTATTTATTATTTGTCTATAATTTTATTTTATAAAACTAAATAGAATTATATAATTTTATAGAATTATATAAATCATTTTATATTTTTTATTTTATATTTACTTATATAATTGGTTTTATTTTTATATAATATTTTATTAAATATATATATATACATAAGTTTTAGTTTTGTTATTATTTAGGTAACTATTAAGTTTTAGTTATTTTAGTATTAAAAAATTTGAAAAGCTGACAAACTATCTAAAATAAAGTTTGTTTAAAGTCTGTTATTACATTTTATTTTATTTCTGTTAATGTTTATTCTATTTCAGTAGTGATGAAAAAATGTAAATACAAAATATATAACTATCATTCTAATATGATTTACTGCATTTCTCATTATTTTCAATGTTGAAAGTTAATTTTTATTTTTCATATTTCATGTTATTGTTCAGAAAAGAACAGCAATTATCTGATTTTTATTTTTTTTTTTTGAACAATGTAAAAGCCTTTAATGCATCCTTGCTGAATGAAACAAATTAATTTAAAAATAAAGAAATAAAATAGTAGACCCAAACTTTTGAAGTATGTGGCCACACAGTTTGACTTTTAATAAAGCAAAATCGACAGCATCCACTACAACTCAAGCGTAAAATCTCTGCACTTTTTCCACCCCTGGGAATAAAGGCTTTGTCTTTGACCTCGAACCCTTTGTGTTGGTATGGAAATCCTCGCTGCCCACACAGTGAGGAAAAAGCGATGCTTCAGCATGCCAAGTCTTATCAGTAAAGGTCAAAGCCGCTTCCAGCATGCAAACTCAATATTACATTACAATATTTCATTTGACCAATTCTGCATCAATAACCAACTAATGAAACCCTATTAATAAAACACGCATCCTTGATTATCTCACACTCAGCGCTCCAGGCACCCTCATTTTCTCTAAAAACATTGCAATCATCAAACCCGGCATTAGGAAGTAACATTTAGGTGAGGTAAGTTTCCAAATGCGAAATGGAGCTCATTAAAATTCATACCTGTCGTGAATCAAAATGGAAATGAGAAGGCAAGGCTGGGCTGGGCTCGGAGACAAAGACGCGGCCGTCTTTTTAGAGGCTGAGTAAACATATCGGGACAGTATTAATAGAGTGTTTGGAGAATAATAGACGGTCGTTTAAGAGCTGAGCGTGTGTTATGACGAGAGAGAGAGATATTAAACGCTGCAGTGGCGATTCACAGATAAAGACGACACCCAACAGCTCACATGTGGTTTTATATTAAGGTTGACTAATTGCCCGACTGTGACTCCATTACAATCTGTCACGTCACGCTGGAAGTAAATCACCGCGGCCCCGGGGACGAATCGCAATAGATTTGTGTTTCAGCGGAGCTGTGCATCAGATTCATTATGTTCATAATGCAATTATTAGTGGTGCTTGTGAAGGCACTGATGTGATGAAACCTCTAACCCAGCAAAGCCTGACATATGAAATAACAGTCAGAAATATCTTTTTCTGTTAAACTATTTAGAAGCTTACATTGTTTATTTGTTGAGAATCATATTTGATACATCAGGTTTTATGGCTCATATAATTGTGAAAATATGGATGATAAACAAGCTTAATTTTATTCGGAGACTCAAACCGAGCAAAAATATGCAATTTGGTGCAGATATTTATATGAACAAAAAGTGATGAAATTCTGATGCTTGTAATGTAATTCAATGAGAACTTTATGAAAGATGCTTACTTTTTTTTTTTTTTTTTTTTGCTTAAAATGGGAAAGAAATATGCCATTGAGGTCAGAATAATATATTGTTTTCCTTTCGAATTGCCTAATTGACCGGATTTTTTGCTTTGTTTTAAGCAAAAACAAACTAAATTGTAATACATTTTTCAGACAATTTTCATATCTTAAGTCATTTTGCTCCAAGTAAATGTTTCTTGATTTCACAATGATTTTGTAATGGAAAGCAAGACAAATATAGTTTGTTTTTTGTTTGTTTTTCAGTATAAGATGATATTGAAAAGCTTAGTTTAATGATTCAAACATTTAATGCAAAACAATCCAATGATGATTGAGAGATGAAGAAATAAACTCTCCTCAGAAGATGTGAGATGTTCTGGAGGCTTGTGAAGATCATTCCTCCACTGAGGAACAGTGAAAGTAAAGCTGGGAACAAACCTCCTCAGACGACAGAAGGCATGCTGAAAAACCTGTGTGCAACAGGTTTTTTAGCAAAGTCAAGATCATGCTGATCATTTAGAGGTCTTGCATATCAGATATGACACAGTAGACTTTATTATGGTTAAACTTGCATGCCTAATTCGTCCTACTGATTCCTCAAATCATGTGTTGCTGCTTTACTAAGTGATCAGATGCACCATTTTCTCCCAAATCATATCCGAAAACCAGAAGATCACAGGAGAGTCAGTCAGTAACAACACAAAACACCCTAGCAACCACATAGCAACTAACCACCCTTACTAACAACCCTTACTGCTGAAATACTCCCACAACACATTAGTGCACGGCAGCAAGTTTTGCACAGACAAACATCACTCTTATTTTCTTTAAAAAGTCTGTAAACCATTGCTTTCCCATCACTAAACCCGTTAGAAATACAACTCCAACTAGCAGCTAAAAACGTTGAGTCCTGTCCTGCAGAGCATGAATAAAAGATTCATGACTTTTAAGGTTATAACATCCATGTGCCAATCACAGTCTCCGTAGGGCACATTTAGCAGAGTCTCCAAATCCCAAAGACAAGCACACAAGAACTTTCCAGCAGTGTTTCCAGAGACACACGCGTGTGAGCTGGATCTGAATCAAATCACACAAAAATAAATACGAGCTGGTTAGATTCCATGGCAGATTTACAAAGCCAATCTGCAAAAGTACACATGTAAGAGACATCATTTGTTCTGGTGGCGGTTATGCAAGTTAATCTGAAATGTACATCTGCTGTAAGACTAATAACATAATGTAAATGATCTTCATTCATTCTGACACAGAGATGAAATAAATAAATCAATGCACGGTTTCTGCACCACATTGCTTGCAGAGTTGCCAAGTCTGCAGCTTGTCCATGGATTTGTACTCATTTTAAACTGTTTTTAGAGCACAAATTGATGATTTTGAAAAAGCATACTTTTACTAAAACTGCATGTTATATACATAAATAACCTTAAAAATATGCATAATTATTCTTTGCCAAACAATACTATTACTCATATTGCATATTATGTAAGCAAATACAAGTAAAAATGTGCATTCTGTATGGCAAGGTTTGACAAAGCATACTATTACTTAATATGGATTACATATTATGTAATATTGGTAGAAATATGTATACATTTTGCAAAGTTTGATAATTTGACAATGCATACTAATTTGTTGCACATCATGTAAGTAAAAATAGAAATGATTTTTGCAAGGTTTGATGGTTTGACATATTATTATTGCATGTTTTATAAGTAAAAATATGCTTACAAATTGCAAGTTTTCATGCACTGACAAACAATTTTGACAAATAACAAATAAATATAAGCAAAATTATGCATGCATGCTGTATTAGCATAATATACATACATTCTGCAAGGTTTAATGGTTTGACATGCTATTACTTATACCACATATTATATAAATAAATTAAAATATGCATACATATTGCAAGGTTTGATGGTTTGACATTATATTGTATATTATATAAGTAAATATAAACAAAAAATTGCATATATTTTGCAAGGTTTAACTTACAGTATACCACTTTATTATAGGTAAAATAAAAGTTAAAATATGCATAGGCCTATATGAGTATTTTTTCAGTATTCAGTAAAAAATACATAATTTCTATTCGATAGGCATGTGAATCTTTAGGAAAATGAAAAAAGCAGCACAGTACTGTATGCATTTACATCATCCAAGAAACCCTCTAAAGCTCCCTAAATACTACAAGACATCTAATGATGATGCTGTTGCGTTTTGTTTTCTCACAATGAACTTGAGGGGTTTTGATCTTTACATGTTTAATATTGCTATCTAGCTCTGCAGAAGAAAAAAAGCTGAAATGCATAATACGGACTCTAAGTGGTATAGTTTGAGTTTTGAGCGAGTCTTTGTCATGCAGACCTGGCAACCCTCATTCATTCACTCAACTGCATTCGTGACGATCACACGTCCACAGTTCATCTGAAAGATCAGCAGAACATCAGATCAAAGGTGAAGCCTACAAATCCCATCTGCACTCCTCTGGGAGGCAAAAACAAAATGAGAATAACTGCTATACGCTGTGTTTCTCAATGAAATGACAATACCCTGATCTCTTAAAAACTCTCTGAGCAGGTATCAATAGAATGATTTCAGTAACTGGATGCACCTCAGGAACAAATTCATGGAGAAAAATAAAAAAATGATTATTGATTTCTGTTCTTACAGACATCCAGTCTCTTTAAGGTTTCCCAGAGGTTCTGTTTTTGGGCAAAAACTGCAAGTTCTTTTCAAATCCAAAAGCAGTGAGCCAGCATTTATCGATACCTCGGGAAACCCTTCAAACCCCTCCAATCTGATAAAGGCATACCGCAGTGCAACTGGCAAGACTCCATTAACCAATTAAGAAAAACCACAAACGGGCACCAGAAATATAGGACAGAGCGTGTTAAAACAAATAAAGCAAGCAAGCAGCAATCTCTAACAGTGGTTTCAGTGCATTTGCCGAGAAATCCTTTGAGAGGACATCTCCGAACACCTCAAGAATAGTGCGAATGAAGCTACTCCACGCTGTCACACATCATTATCTCCACAAAGAGGAATACAGCAAATGAGAACAATAGCACACACACACAGAAACTCATTTTGCCTTGAGATTACACTGTCACCTCAAATCTTCTAGGATTTGTTCTGTCAATTATGCAACATTTCCTGCATGGTTTTATTGTTGTTTTCTTAATCACCAATGCTGTTGCAAAAATAAATTAATAAATACATTAAAAAAAAAATAATAATAAATAATGATAGTTTTTTTTTTTTTTGCACTTTTTCCCATTTATTTCACATTAATAGCTCATTATCTGACCCTCTTACACTCACAAACCATAATTTCCATTAAAAATCTAATCATCATCCTCTGGAATGACTTTGCACCTTATTTTAAGTGCAAAAATGTCAATATATTCCAGAACTGTAATGTACTGTATAAACCAAAAAACGTCTAAAAGCTCAAATATACTGTAAACCCAAGTGCTCAGAAATGTTGACCGTGTCATCCACATCCAAAATAATTGGCTGACTTCACATCTGCAAAGCACCTTTTTAAAATGCACACAGTATAAGGTGAACTCAAAAGATAAAAAAAAAAAAACCTAGCTGCCTAAAAATGAGCTCAAATAAACCCTTAAAAGCTTCAAGAGGCTAGTTATCCTTTCAAATCATGTCAATAATTAATCACATTTTATGTGCAATGCAAGAGTATAATAATATAAAAAGATCTGCAACTAACCATCTTTTCAAATGCATTAATGACAAAAAGTGCACTCAAAGGGAATAAAACAGCACTAATATTCAATATTCAATAAATGCAATAAATGTCTTTCAACTAGGAACCTTTAAATATATATATATATAGTATATATATATATATATATATATATATATATATATATATATATATATATATATATATATATATATATATATAAGTATAATCTTATCTATGTAATTCATACCGATTAGTCATCAGTTCTCCAAAACGTGTATTTCACAGCACCTCAGTGATCTCGTCCATAGCAAAGTTAGTTAAGCAAGTTACTCTAGTGATCTAAAGCCATCTATGACAACCCATTTATATGACATTTCCCCTGTATGTACACAAGCCAAAAAGTAGCTCGTGTATTGTGCGCCCGTTGTGATCCGTCAGCACATGAAGTTGAGCTGGATCTGCTGGTCTTACCCATGTTGGCACCAGGAGGCTGGCGGGTCTCTCTAGCAGATCAGGCTGATGTTTGGCGGCTGCGTTCATCTCCCATGCAGCCTCTGGTTCGGTGCACTGAAGTCACACACACTTGGATCTGTCATTTATATCCAGTGATGGCCGGGCATCGTGCTCAGCCTGTTGGGAAGGACGTGGCTCCGGGGTCCAGCATCCAAATGGACCCGCCGGAGACCAGCGGCTCTCTGCGAATCTGAATCTGAGGCGCTCGGTGTTAAAGACACATCCACACAGAGCTGAAGCGATCAGAGAGATGTGCTTATTCCTGCGAGTTGGAAAGAGACGCGTAGCGCTGGAGGATCGGAGCGCAAATGTTGAGCGCGTTTCCTTCTGCTGCCTCAGATATGATGAGCCCTTCAGCTCGCGCTCATTTAACCCATCACTGACTGAACTCTACACACTCAAGTAGGGCTGGCCGAAATATTCACTGCATATCTATGATGCGTAAAGCAACATCGTATGGGTGCATTGCCATTTTCATTTGGTCAAGTTTCCAAAATACGGCTTCATGGCAAGCAACTCTTTCCTTTCATGAAGTTTTATCAGCATCTCTGATATAAACTCGATTTGAGTAGCAAAAGCGTTCGAGTTGGTAACTGATTCATTTCCGCGAATTAATTCAAATTTCAGTGAATTCACTCAGATTCCCGATTTCCATGTGAAAATATCTTCGTAGCTCATCATTTACTTTTGTGCATTGGCTTTTGGTTGAAATATGAAGCAAATACCAACATATCGAAATAAAAAGTGTTCAGCATTTTAGTGATTCAAATATATAATTGTTTATTTAATGTCGTTAGACACTAATTCCATAGAGCAGGGTTATTATAGTTAACTAAAACAAGAACAACAAAACACTTTTTTGTCACCTGAAGAAAAAAAAAAAAAAAACATTTCAAATTTTATTTTATTTCAGCTAGATGCCAAGGCAACATTTCTCCCTTTATTTCTTGATAAAATAACTCAAATTAAAACTGAAATAAAACATGAATAAAAAACAAGACAGACAGACATAAAAAAACTAAGAAAAATGACAAAACACAACTAATTACTAAAACGTTAACTAAAATCAAATTGAAAAGGGAAGGTATAAAAAGGAATTCAGAAATGTAATATTATAATGTTAATGACACTAAAATAACCACACCAAAAATTTTAATTTTTACATAAATAACCTAATATTAATGCAATAATTTTGCCTATTGCAAATACAACATACATGAACAACAAAACTGGGGGCCTGCGTGAATTTAATGGCTAACACGATGGCAGCATGTTTACTGAAAACTAGACAATTTCAAAAGAAATTAGCTGAGCACAAGAAACAAACAAATGCAAAACTGTAGTCATGTAACAAGTATCTTAAGTGCATATTCATTGATCTTTGTGTTGTTATCAACCTAAATATGAACATTTCTCTTGTTTCTCTTAATAATGGTATTGATTTCTTGAATGCCTTTGTAAAATGCACGTAGGACTACACTCACTGCCAGAGGACATATTTAGGAGACTTCCCTTTCAATTTCAGTGCTCACTGGCCAAAATAATGTGCCATTGATCTAATTATTGTTTGCACTGTACTGTTAAAGTCAGCAGCCTCGGGTTCAGGCCGATTACTAGAAATGAGTAATTAAGCACTACCGTTTAATGCAGACTGCCAATAAAAATGAAATTAGCAGCATAGCTTTAGTGCTCAAATTATTGGAGCATCTTTAATCTCTTCTAACTCGAGATTAATATGTTCAGCGTTCATTTGTGATTCCTTGTTAGGAATTCCGGAACAGACGACACCTGTGTACAAAATGCTTTTCTCTTCTTACTGATCTGTAGAGAAATAGTTCAGAAATTTAATAAAGGTATATAATTTAACTATCTATTAAAAACATCAACAACGGACCCTTTTCACAAGACTTTGATGATGCATTTCAACGCGTTTCTTTGACTGAAAGTAGTTAAAACACTTGATGGAAATGCAAATGGGAATGCAAAAAAAAAAAAAAAAAAAAAAAAAAAAAAAAAAAAAAAAGAAAGAAAGAAAGATTAGTAGTACTCTCCCATTAACTGCTCTCGAAGTTTACCCAACTATGACGACTTCCGCTGCTGAGAAACCCGATAATGTGGAAAATGTCTATAGGCTACACTCCAAGGGACGAAAACTTTTATCTATTCAAAGCGCACGCTGCGTTTTTCGAACTCTCGCACGTTCTTTAAAGTCAATGTTTTGAACATTTTCTAAAATCGTTCTTTAAATGATTTCAACATATTTGGCCTAACAGAGATGTTAACTTCACCATTTTCTTAGATTTAAGACTATTATTAACGCGACTGTATATGTTTTTACCTTGAAATGTCAGTTTCAAAATCATTCTGATGGTACATTGACTTCTAATGCTGCAAATATCTTCTATTTCTTTCCAAAAGTCCTTTCTGAGAGTAAGTTTGCTGCGCGGGTACAAAATTGAAAGGGCGGTAATTGATCGGTGCTTTTGCAAAACTGCTTCGTGAAGCTTCAAAACGTTTATGAATCATATGTTTCCAGCTTGTATGGAACTTGCCAAGTCACGTGAATTCAGCAAACGATGCTTCGTACGTCGAACCTTGGTTTCGAAGCATTTCAAATTTATGATTGGCTGCTAGATGGCTTTTATTATGTATGCTAATTTTGATACACACACACACACACACACACACACACACACACACACACACACACACACACACACATATATATATATATATATATATATATATATATATATATATATAATACTAGAATAACAATGATAATTGCTTCTTGACCTTGTTTCATCTTGACCTGTTGTGTTTTGAATGCTTCTGAACACGAAACAATTGACTCAATTGATTCAGAGCTTTGAAGAGCTTTCATCACTTTACAGCAGCAACAAATGCACGTGTACAGCTGCACTATAGTTATTACAGCGACATATTAACGACAGTGAATTCCACTCACTAAACTGCCATAAAAGTTGGAAAAATATCCTTCACAAAACTACATACAGTTTCTTCAAAACATTATCTTTATAGTTATTGTCCTTAAAAGGCATTAGGATCTCTGCACTGTTATTTCCGCACAATGACAGTTCATAATAGCCAGTATGTCAAGCTCAGGGCAAAAGCAGTGTTTTTTTCTTTGAACCGAAATTAAATTTAACAAAAGAGCCCACTCTTATCAAGACAAAATGCTCTTTTAACGGATCTAGACTTTAAGGGTTGCAAGGGACCTAAAGCATAAAAAAGCCACCCACTGCAACAGAGCAATTCACAGTTCTTCATGACGCAAACATTTAATAATAGGCCATCACATAATGTCTGACCTGTCAGCCTTTACTGCCCATTACCAGGTACCCCGAGCGGGTGGCATTTCTTTATCAACCTTAGATGGCTGCTGCGAGCACTGCATGATGGGCTTTCAGTGACTTGTTTTCGGCCTCCTAATGCGATCACACATACAGGGTGGTAAAGAGCATCCGGGCATCGGGCCAAGCTCGCATCCAACAGTGCATCTCCTGTAGAAATCGCTGGTCACCATCGCTTAAACAGTCTTGCTGATAAACATTCATTTCACATGAGCACCTTGGCAGAAGTGCTTCTGAAACACAACGGGGGCAGAGAAACAGAAGGAGGTCACTGGATGGGGAATAAAAGCCGCAGCGCTCTTGTTCTGATGCGCCGAGCTGAATGCAACATGACAAGACACTTAGCTAAGGAGGCGGGAGACACCTTTGCATGCACATGCGAGGCAGTTTTGTTGTTGTTCCATGCGTGTCAGGTTCAGGGTCACTCTGGGGAACAAACTTCACATTTTCAGGGAAAGCTGCATCAACAATTTAGCATCAAAGCCTAATTACTCCCTTCACATTTTCCCCTCGCGCTCCACTAATTAGACCACAATCTCTACATGCACTATATCGTCTTCAACAATTTGCTGGCAACTTGTTTTTTTAACAAACAAATAAATAAATATTAAAAAGAACAGTCCACCTAATTTTTTTTTTTTTTTTCAAATTCTAAAATATTTGTATTTATTATTATTATTATTTTAATCATTGTTTCAATTTTGGTAATTATATTATTAAGCTAATATTATATAAGCATGTTACTGAAGCTTGAATAAAAATTTTCAAAAAGTTAATTGTGACTTTTTATCTCAAGTCTTGTTAGATTAAAAAAAATAAAAAGGCAAAGTTAACAGTTTTTATCCCATGCACGCTAAACTCTATCTATCTATCTATCTATCTATCTATCTATCTATCTATCTATCTATCTATCTATCTATCTATCTATCTATCTATCTATCTATCTATCTATACTGGAGTGAACTAAGCTTTGCTCGTTTGCACCGTGAAATGCACATTTATAAAACAATTTGGTGCAGATTCGACTTGTGCACAGTCTAATTAAGAGATCAGCATCAAAACTGTATTCTCCTGTATCAAAATACACATGCATATATTAATATAAGTGGGTGTGGGGGAAGTAATTGCCTAGAAAGAGAGAGAAAAACAACAACAACAACAAAAACATTAGCTATTGTAGGTGGGTGAAGATGGTGGGCAGGACATGCCAGGAAAGCAATTTCACCTTAAGAACAGCAAAAGTGAAAAGCACTCAGCAGAAACCACTTCTTTAAAGGAATGCAAATCCTGTCGACGACAGCTGGCACTTTCCATGCACAGAGAACAAAACAGAGCTCGAAACTCTTTCGAAAAAAAGTTGGTTTTCTTTTTCAGAAAATGCCAGTGAAAAGAGATGCTGAAACATCTGAATTTAATGTTCATCCACCTCAGGAGGTCAAATCAGACCTGACATCTGACCCATGATATTTACTTGAAGTTAATATTTCGATAATTTAACAACACATTTGCATTTTTTACAGTACTCTGATGTCAGTGACATTTATTGATTTATACATAATCTGAAAGACATCATCACAAGCTTTCCATTGATGTATGGTTTGTTAGGAGGACAATATTTGTCTGAAATACAGCTATTTGAAAATCTGGAATCTGAGGGTGCAAAAAAATCTAAATATTGAGAAAATCATCTTTAAAGTTGTCCAAATGAATTCTTAGCTAGGCATATTACTAATCAAAAAATAAGTTTTGATATATTTACGGTAGAAATTTACAAAATATTTTAATGGAACATGATCTTTACTTAATATCCTAATGATTTTTGGCATAAAAGAAAAATGGATAATTTTGACCCATACAGTGTATTTTTGTCTATTGCTACAAATATACCCCAGAGACTTAACACTGCTTTTGTGCTCCAGGGTCACAAATGAACTTTGAATTTTATATTTTTATGGATATGGTATTTAAGCATTCTTTAAAATGTCTTTAGTAATTTTAGTAAATTATATATATATATATATATATATATATATATATATATATATATATATATATATATATATATATATATATATATATATATATATATATTTAGAATTTTTAGATTTTATATTTGGATATCTATATTTTATCCATGCATATTTTTTGTATGTTTATTCTTATAATTATTATATGAAGTATACAACTTGCTATATATTTTTTAATTGCCTTCAGTATAAGTGCATGTATTTGAAGAATAATGGTTAACTCTTTTAGAAGTACCACAGTAAAATATCCAAGACCAGGTGTTTAATCTATATGTATAAAAGTGTTTTATCCTTGCCTTTTGCTTTTGTGTTTACACTTAGCACTTTTGTATACTGTATGTATGGCCTCCAAAAAAAAAAAAAACATTTGAAGATTATATTTATTTATTTGATTTTTTTGGTGCTATAAATTATTGAATTGTTAAGTCAGCTTTTTTTTTCTTTCTTTAATTTATTACTAGAAAATTCACATGACTTTCCTGTTGAAACAAGCACAGTCCAGCAATCTGCCCACATGAGCTCCAGTAAACATCATAATCTACAAGCCTGTGCTGCTTTTTTTGGAGATGATGGCGGTGAAAACTAGACGCAGGTATCCGCTGATATGATCTAACACAGCGGTCCTGCAATTTCCCAGCGATTTCCTGGAAAATGGATATGTTTTCAGCCACGATGTCTCACGGCAATGAGGGTAAACAAGTAGTTTTGCTACTTGAATATGGTCTAAATGATGTTCCCTCTTTCATTTGCTTGGTTATAGGACATATTTTTCCCCTCTCTCCATTTCTACATGCGGTTTGCGTCGTCCCCTCGAGGTTAAGGCTGGCAAAATGCGGCGAGCGCAGAAACTTATTACTGTTTTTTCCCTCCACATTTTCCTCGGTCACTGAATCTTTCCTCTCCTCCAGCCCTGGCGTTGTCTATTATGTATCAGGGCCAGTTTTGGCCAGAAGCGTGTTTGGAGCTTCTTCTCCAATCCAGCAGCGGTGGGATGGACCTCGGCTTCTCCAAATACTGTTATTTTCAGCATCAGCAGGGGTCGGTTTGTGTTCGACCACCAGTTTTGATTGAGGATCAAAATTTTGTGGCTTGCAGGGAGAAGAGAGAAGGAAGAGAGAAGCTCCAAGGATCTCATTTTTGGACTATAAACAGCCAAATCTCGTGCATTATCTATGGAAACGATGTCCTTTTATGTCTATCATCAAGAGAAGTGACCTCAGGCATGTGACATCATTTGTGCAATTATTAGAAATTATATATGACACATAGTTTATCAAACGGCAGGGTATCATATCCATCATCCTCCATTAGAGTCACAGACAACATCATTACCTTTAATTAAAGAGCAGGAGGCCTTTCGTTAAGTGAAAGGATAGACATAATATTGTCTTTGCAAACTAGAATTATTATATAAGTCAGTGGTTCTCAACCAGCAGGTCGTGACCTTAAACTGACAACTAACTATATAATCATGCACAGTTATGATAGAGAAATAGGCTTATGGGTGATTAAAAACACTTCACTTTTACTGTATACAACCTGTAGCAGAACCTTCTGTGAACCACAGATATTACTGTGTTTGAGAATAAATTGAGAATTATTTGCTGAGAGTTTTCTGAATCCGTCTCATACGGGTTTCTCCTCCCTCTGATGATCATTAAAGCAGGTCTCTCTTTGAAACTAGCGAAGCGGGAAAATAAAGCATGCATGTAGATACTTTCAGGTCATTCCTGGGAAATTGTGCTACTTATGATCAAAGATCAAAAGATAAACCGTTATCATGACAAAACGAGCAATTGGCATTAATATGATGTGAAGGAAAAAAAGGAAAAATGAAATGATTTTGTACCTTTTGCTTGTTCTCCTTGTAGTTTTATGGTCACAGAGCGGTGTTTGTCCTGAAAAACACAAAATTAGGCAAAACCAGTAAAAATGAATGAAGTAAGATACTATAATGAGTGAGTTTATTAAAAATGGATAAAGTATTATACACACACACATATATATATAAATACATATATAACACATATATATACATATATATATATATATATATATATATATATATATATATATATATATATATATATATATATAATAATGCAGTGAGACACTATATGGAGTTTATTGTAAATACACCATGAATATTGATAGAAAGATAGAAAAGTATAATTCAGTGTGTGTGTGTGTGTGTGTGTGTGCATGTGTGTGTGTGTGTGTGTGTGTGTGTGTGCGTGTGCGTGTGCGTGTGTGTGTGTGAAATGACATAACATGAATTCCTTAACAACAACAACAACAACTCAAAATATCTTTTATAAAATAATGAAAAATAACAATTATTTTTGTCTGTACTGTGCTTATTTATTCTTTGTGTCTCTGGCTGGTGTGGTGTGCTGGACGGCCTTGAGCGGGATCAGATCAAGGTCCTGTATGGTTTCTGAAGTTCAGGGATCATTAGACACTAAACTGAAACTACTGGCAACCTGTTCTGCCTTCCAGAGCCCCAGTGCCTGCTGGGATTTAATGGAACAGAGGCAAAAGTTCAGTTAGCTGTGCGGAACAGAGAACATGCTCAGTCTGTTTCTGACACTCCTGACAGCACCAGATACAACTCTGCTTTAAGAAAAACTGCACAAAACAAAAGGTTGATGTTCGGCCATGAGCTGCCTTTATACCTGTGTGTGTGTGTGTGTGTGTGTGTGTGTGTGTGTGTGTGTGTGTGTGTGTGTGTGTGTGTGTGTGTGTGTGTGTGTGTGGCACAAAATAACTGACTTTCTCTAATACATTACAATTCCAAGATGTGAAATTTGAATTTGAGGAAGTAGAATACAAATGGAATGAAAAATAACTGACAATACATTTTCAAGACACACACACACACACACAAAAAATTGCAAATCCAAATTATTTACAATTAATTAATACATAAAACATACTATGTACAGTTAAATATATTGTTATAAAAAAATTATCAAATACTGCAGATTATGGATGTTTATAAATCTGAAAACAATGTGGTGACATTTAAAGTAAAATTAAAATCTGTTTTGATAACCGTTACTTGTTTTGGCACTATTGGATAGTGTGGATGAATATTAAATCTAACCGGGGGGAAAAATGTTTTCTACATTTTAGGGAATGAATAGGCATAATTAGTCAAAATTAATGGTGTAATTATGTTCTGTTGTTGTTTCACTGATTTCCTGTCATTCAAATTCCAGTTCTAAATCCTGTGTGACTAATTTAATCAACTCATGCATTGAAAAAGAGCCAAACTTTAAATTATGAATTTCGCCCAGCCTTGCTTTCACCCACCACTATGTGTTTGTCGATCTAGTATGTTGTGCATACAAATTGATTTAGGTAAAGGCAATAGGCCATGCATTCATATATTTGTTCTTTTGTCTCAGAATGAATGAGTGCTGTGTGTTTCCTAAAGGTCTCCATTTAAAATTGCGGTCTAAAATTGCAGCGCTAAGAAATGGGCAGTTTATCACAGATAAATGCATCTGATGCCCTCGAGCCAAACACAGGTGAGTTTTTCACAGGAGCATCTCACAGAATTTAAAGGGGGCATTTCATTTTATTTTCCCCATAAGGTCCACTTATAATGCTAGCAAAGTGTGTTGCATCAGACTTTTACTTGCAATGCGAAGCATAAAAAGTAATTTCCATTTAGTTAAAGTTTTAGTAATACTCTCTCTTACACACACACACACACACATATAAATACACACACACCCACACACACACACACACACACACACACATATATATATACACACACACGTAAACACAACTTCTTGGGGTTTTCATTTTCTAATAACCCTAACAGAGTTTACTTCTAACTTTATAGCCAAGTCTCTTTTTATTTTCTGTTTTGAAGAAATCTGAAGAAATACAAATCAAAACTCTCTAAAAATCAATTGCAGAGTCCTGCAGTTAAGCAGAAGGTGGTCTTATTGTCTGTGCTGCAATCTTTGTCAAACAAACATTTTCTAATGTACAGCATCTATCACACGTCTCCATTCTGTTTCCATTCTACTTACAGCGTTCATGTGAATTTTAATTTTATATCCTCCCTGCTACAAATCAACTAGAATAGAACAGAACATGCTGCCAGTTTTGAAGCACAAGTTTCAGACTTGATGTCTTTAATGTGTGACTGCTTTAAAGAAGACATTGTTTCATTCCCTTCAT
Source organism: Cyprinus carpio (assembly GCF_018340385.1). Taxonomy (NCBI): domain Eukaryota; kingdom Metazoa; phylum Chordata; class Actinopteri; order Cypriniformes; family Cyprinidae; genus Cyprinus; species Cyprinus carpio. The sequence goes on along the minus strand of NC_056613.1, from coordinate 1,063,630 downwards.
AACCCAAAGGAGCGTTCGAGGCAAACACACTGCTGATATGTAATGCAAATTCATTTGAGTGAACTGTACAAAAGTGCCTGTAGCTTCATTTGCTGTAGTTAACTACACCGCAGACACATTGTTATCAATTAATAGCACCCAAAATCAATTAATTAGTTCACCCAAAAATGAAAATTTGTTTAAAATTACTCACCTTCAGTTTATCCAAGATGTAGATGAGTTTGTTTCTTCATCATATTTGTAGAAATGTAGCATTGCATCAGTGTCTCAGCAATGGATGCTCTGAAGTGAATGGGTGCCGTCAGAATGAGAGTCCAAACAGCTGATAAAAACATCACAATATTCCACAAGTAATCCACAGCACTCCAGTCCATCAGTTAACATCTGGAGAAGACAAAAGATGAAACAAATCCATTGTTTTTAACTTTAAACTGTTGCTAAAATATGAGCACATAATCCATAATAAAGATTCATCCAGTAAAAAAGTCCATCTCCTGTTGTCTCTCACATCAAAATCCATCTATATATTTCTTTGTAAACTGTGATTGATCTGTGCAGATTTCTCTCCTGATTTAAATGAAACAACTTTTTAACTCAAGGAAGCATTATTATGGATTATGGACCCCTATTTTAGTTCAAAAAAAAAAAAAAAAAAAAAAGAAAGAAAAAAGGTCTTAATGCTGGATGTGTTTCAGCTTGTGTCTTCTCCAGATGTTAACTGATGGACTGGAGTGCTGTGGATTACTTGTGGATTATTGTGATGTTTTTATCAGCTGTCTGGACTCTCATTCTGACGGCACCCATTCACTGCAGAGCATCCATTTCTGAGACACTGATGCAATGCTACATTTCCCCAAATCTGATGAAGAAACAAACTCATCCTAATCTTGGATGACCTGAGAGTGAGCACATTTTCAGTAAATGTTCTTTTTTTTTAAGTGAACCATTCCTTTAAGGGACTAAAACAAAAAATTTCTGGGCTTGAAATGAAATCTTACAAACTCAGCAAATTAGGCCACGTTGCTGCTACAAGCTGGGAGTTTCTCTCAGAATGTTTTTGGTTATTTTGCATCTTTTCATACCAGATTCGGGCCACTTGGGGATCCTGAATCCGATGCACATCCAATTCACCATGTGACCTCTGTATGAACCGTCGCATTAACATTCACGCATTTCTGCAACATCACACGTTACTTCATCGTTCACAGCCGGAGCACCTATACGCTGGAAAAGAGTAAAAGAAAAGAGATGAAAGCAGCAGCAAAGGAAGTCAGTGGGAGTTGAGAGATTTCATTGATACTTGGGAAAACACTTCAGTTGAAGCAAAACTCTAGGGAACGAAACACAGTTAAGACAAATTAGTTTTGC
>NC_056613.1:994762-1057262 GCF_018340385.1 Cyprinus carpio | reverse complement strand
ATGTTTTTTTTATTATTATATTATTATAATATACTATATTATATACTAAATTTTTATTATATTATATTTGTACATTTACTCCATTAAAGTTTTTATTACATTTTTATTTTAATACTACATTTAAATTAAAATTTTCGTTATTATTTCAGTTTAAACTAAAAATGAGAAATGTTGCCTTCGAACTGTTTTTTTATTATATTTTTTATGTTTATTATTTTTATTAAAGTTTTTATTCTATTTTGATTTTGATTTTAGTGGTTATGTAATTTTATAGGTTTTTGTTTTAAAATAAGCCCTTTATATTTTTCTTCTATTTTTTATTAATTTCTATTTCAGTTTTAATTTTAGTTAGTTTAGTTAAACAAACTGAAGTTATTATTGTTGGTTTAATTTTAAAAAGAAAGTAACCTGGTTGTCTTAACAGTTCATTAAAAACTAAAAATTCACATTAATACAAAGAAAGAGGTTAGTTTTATCAACAGAAACTCAAAATAAGTTGATTTGCTGTGATAATATATTGGATATATATATATATACAGTGGGTACGGAAAGTATTCAGACCCCCTTAAATTTTTCACTCTTTGTTATATTGCAGCCATTTGCTAAAATCAGTTAAGTTCTTTTTTTTCCTCATTAATGTACACACAGCCCCCCATATTGACAGAAAAAACACAGAATTGTTGACATTTTTGCAGATTTATTAAAAAAGAAAAACTGAAATATCACATGGTCCTAAGTATTCAGACCCTTAGTTGTGACACTCATATATTTAACTCAGGTGCTGTCCATTTCTTCTGATCATCCTTGAGATGGTTCTACACATTAATTTGAGTCCAGCTGTGTTTGATTATACTGATTGGACTTGATTAGGAAAGCAACACATCTGTCTATATAAGAGCTTACAGCTCACAGTGCATGTCAGAGCAAATGAGAATCATGAAGTCAAAGGAACTGTCTGAAGAGCTCAGAGACAGAATTGTGGCAAGGCACAGATCTGGCCAAGGTTACAAAAATATTTCTGCTGCACTTAAGGTTCCTAAGAGCACAGTGGCCTCCTTAATCCTTAAATGGAAGATGTTTGGGACGACCAGGACCCTTCCTAGAGCTGGCTGTCCGGCCAAACTGAGCTATCGGGGGAGAAGAGCCTTGGTGAGAGAGGTAAAGAAGAACCCAAAGATCACTGTGTCTGAGCTCCAGAGATGCAGTCGGGAGATGGGAGAAAGTTGTAGAAAGTCAACCATGACTGCAGCCCTCCACCAGTCTGGGCTTTATGGCAGAGTGGCCCGACGGAAGCCTCTCCTCAGTGCAAGACACATGAAAGCCCGCATGGAGTTTGCTAAAAAACAGAGAAATAACATTCTCTGGTCTGATGAGACTAAGATAGAACTTTTTGGCCTTAATTCTAAGCGGTATGTGTGGAGAAAACCAGGCACTGCTCATCACCTGTCCAATACAGTGACTGTTCCTGAATGGCCCAGCCAGAGCCCTGACTTAAACCCAATTGAGCATCTCTGGAGAGACCTGAAAATGGCTGTCCACCAACGTTTACCATCCAGTCTGACAGAACTGGAGAGGATCAGCAAGGAGGAATGGCTGAGGATCCCCAAATCCAGGTGTGAAAAACTTGTTGCATCTTCCCCAAAAAGACTCATGGCTGTATTAGATCAAAAGGGTGCTTCTACTAAATACTGAGCAAAGGGTCTGAATACTTAGGACCATGTGATATTTGTGTTTCATTTTTAATAAATCTGCAAAAATGTCAACAATTCTGTGTTTTTCTGTCAGTATGGGGTGGTGTGTGTACATTAATGAGAAAAAATAGCTGCAATATAACAAAGAGTGAAACATTTAAGGTGGTCTGAATACTTTCCGTACCAACTGTATATATATATATATCTCAGCATTTTCACAGGTGTGTTTGTTCATTCACTAGAAATGATATATTCTGTTTTGTGCCATTGCACATGACTGCCCTGTTGAAATCCTCACACAGTGTCAGACGGCTCTGGAGAACAGCGGCAAACATGAGCGTTAACATGCGATTCACACACACACGCCTACTGAGTGAACATCACTACCTGTACAGCCATTATTACACACCACTGTACATCAGTGATGAATCAAGCCAATTAAACTGATGTGGGTCATTTTGCATTCCTAGAAACTAGATTGTAATGTGACGCAAAACCTAAAAGGGTTTAAAAAAACAAAACAAAAAAAAAAAACATCAGCATCCATTGAACAGCATCCAGCACACAGCATCCAACGGATCCTCTGCAGTAAATGGGTGCCGTCAGAATTTTTGTTACAAACATCTTAATAATGGATTTGTTCGCAGCTTTTGTCTTCTCAAGATGTTAACTGATGGATTACTTGTGGATTATTGTAATGTTTTTATCAGCTGTTTGGACTCTCATTCTGACGGCACCCATTCACTGCAGAGCATCCATTGCTGAGACACTGATGCAATGCTACATTTCTCCAAATCTGATGAAGAAACAAACTCATCTACATCTTGAATGGCCTGCGTGTGAGCACATTTTCATCAAATGTTCATTTCTGGTTCAACTATTCCTTTAATTAAACGTACCGTACTGTAAGAAGCCTGTCAATGAAGGAGCAAAAAAACAGAAGTAAAGCATTTATAGCCAGTAAGAGATGAGTCCCCGGAGATGCTCGACTGCTCCTGCTATTGTCAGTGAAGTCAGGTAGCTGTGAGATCAAACCGTGCCCCCCGCTGTGGCCTATATAAAGTTGAGATTAGTCTTGTTCTTTTGCAATTAGCCCACATTTCACTTTCCCTGTGTTGAGCAATCTAATAAAGCGATGTGCTCCAGCTCAGCCATCTCTCCAGCGCGGGTTACCGCTGATCTGCATGCATGAGTGAAGTCGCACGCAAACGACATCAGCGACAGAGAGATTGCATCCAGAATACATCTTCATTTTCAGGTCATTCAAGCATTAGGATTCTGGAAATGTACCTGAGCGAGTGCATGTGAGCTACGGCTTATAGACACGCAAATATTCTCCATCCTCAGTTTGACAGCACGGTTTATAGGCTTAAATATACTCATATATGCATACATAAACACTTATATATTACTGTAATGTATCTACATGAGATATAAAAAAAAAAAAAAAACATCCAGATTTAAAGTTTTAATGGGGAAAGTTGCCGAACACGAAAATTAAAAAGTTAAAACTTTTTTTTCCCCACATTTTCAAATAAAACTAAGACTATTGGAGTATGTCTTACAAGAAAATACTATTTCAGTCTTTTTACTTAGAAATTTCACATTTAAATCAATGTGTTACTGGCTGTTTTTCGTTATTATTTGTCAAATTTAATACCAATTTCTGAGTGAAAATAGTTTCAAATTCAATACACTGTAAACATTTTTACATTTAATTCACTTTTAATTTAATTTACATTTAATTTACTTTTATACAGCAAGAACACATTCAATTGATCAAAAAATTAATTTCAACAATAATCAGAAATGTTTCTTGAGCAGCAAATATTAGCATCTTAAAATGATTTCTGAAGATCATGTGACACTGAAGACTGGAGTAATGATGCTGAAAATTCAGCTGCGCATCACAGAAATAAATTATAATAATTTACTGTATATTCACAGAAAGAAAAAAAGTTATTCTAAATAACAGAAATATTAAAAAAAAAAAAAAGCTTCATATTTCTGCTAATAAACCTTCTGGCCCCAACTTCCATCATTATAGATGTGCCTTCCGTTCCTTCATCCAAACCGAGAGAAAGTCGAAATGATTGTCTGTATTAACTGACACATGCTTCTCATAGACACTGAGCTAAACATAACTAGGAATATTTCTCTTTAAATGAGAAGTAGAACAGCTGTAATATGAAAATTCAACAACATGACTCACTCTCAAGTGCAATCTCAGAAGTAAGCAAGTTCAGAGAGGAGTAATCGCTTTCTCTCGGCTCTTCAGGCTTTTAATCACAGCTCTTTTTGTGCTGTGTTTCCATATACGCCTGCCTTAATTGTTTCTGGAGTCAAACTCTGCTTTGACCTGATTTATAAGTGTTTATAGAAAAAAAAAAAAAAAAAAAAAGGCACTAGCCTCTTAGCTGAAGGCTGAGGTTCTCACGTGATGTTCTCCAGGGAAAACTACAAGTCTTTGAATACTCCACTTCAAACCTCATGATGTTCTTTCAGTGTTTTGTTTGATCTTTCTTTAAAAAACAAAAACAAAAAAAAAACAGCTTGTCCTTTCTGGAAAAGAGAAAAGAAAGCTTAAAGCACACTCGTGTTGTTCCAATCATACTTTTTATTATTTGGCACATCTCAAAAGGCGACACAAGTGACTACAGACACACTCATGAAAAAGCAGTTGTACCTACCACATATTGCACAGATATAAAACAAGCATGCACTGTAAAAAAAAAAAATAATAACAAAAAATAAAAAACAGGGATACAAAAGTAAGTTTTACGAAAACTTAAATTCTGTCAACTTGATGCAGTTAGATTTTTAGATGTGTTCACTAGTAATGGGCAATTCTGAAACACTTCTTTGTGAAGGTTTGAAAGCTTTATGAATCATTACTTCAAACCAGTGAAGATCACGTGATCTCAATAAAGGAAGCTTCTCTACGTTTCCAATCTTATTTTAGTTTTAGACATTATAATGATGTTATAATCACGTTTTATTAACTGAGTTTTAATTGCATTCACTTCATTTTGACCAGCAGGCGTCACCAGCGAGTGGCATTTCGTGCTCTTCGAATCAGCGAATCACTTTGCGACGGAACTGATTCAGTTTTGAACTATGATTTGGAACTATGATGTCACTTTGTATGCAGATCGGCGGTTAGCATCGCAGTGGTTCCCTCAACGAAAAGCCAATGGGATTTTTCAGAACTGTTTAGTTGGTACAACTTCATTGTTCATGTAGTTTCAAATAAATCCCCTTTGTAGCATTTGGGACTGTAAAACTGCAAAATAGTTGTGCATTTTTGCAGTTTTCATGTCAGATGTTAATCGCCCTAAAGAAAGGAAGCAACTTAAATTTTCGAGTTTGCACAGAGTTCGTTTGAACCTCTTGAGTCAGTTTACACTGATGATAAAGCATCGAGAGCAGAAGTCCAGTGTCAAGCTCTCGCCAAACTGGACTGAGCGTTTGAAGCGGAGATGGTTTTCAGGCTCGACGGGGAGTTCGTCTCTCACAGCCTAAAGTCTGACAGCACCAATGAACTTCAGCGAAGCCAGAAAAAGACTGAAAAGAGGATGAAAAGAATATCCTGCCAAATGGAACACCTATTAAAATGTGTTGAAGTGGATCCCCACCTAGTTCTCTTCCTTTTATCAAAGCTCGGCTTTAATCCTGATTATCATTACATAAACGTTTGATTTGAGCAAAGCCTTTCCACTTCCATCAGGAGTGAGACTAAGTGAAATGGTGTTTCATTAGAAACATCCGCCCGCAGGAAACACGCCTCAAGGACAGTGTGTGTGGTTTATGGGCCATGAGTTATTATAAAAAAAAAAAAAAAGAATAACAGCGGGATATTTTCTCCAATAAATGAGATGACGTGACCGGCTGCAGGAAAAACCAGATTAACATTAATAGCACGTCACATGCTTCATTCCCAAGCAATGAGGAGGCTGTGGAAAACCAGCGGCTATGTGAAGGAGCTCGCCTTAAATTTATCTTCCTCCGCTGTGATGGGAAGCTGCTCAATTCAAAGTAGTTGAACTGCAGTCGAGCTGCTACTTAAAGACCCCAATCAGCATGGGGTCAGTTTTGTGACTTCTTGTCAATGTCTTTGGCTTTGGGCTCTATATTCTAATAAAATAATTAACAGTATGCAAATATTAACACTTAAGGGACAGTTCCTCCAAAAATGAACATTCTGTCATTATTTACTCATTCTCACTCACTCTGTTGTTCCACATCCCCTTCCTGTTTCAATATGACACATCAACAACAAATCAATAATTTAAGTATCTGATCATATACAAGTAAGAAATAATAAGAGTATTATTGCTTGAATGCAAGTACAATCATTATATATGAGAACCTGTCATCTATTTATCTATCTATCTTAGTTATAAGATTAATAATACAGCTGTGTCATAATTATTCAACCCCTGTTCAACATTGCTGTTTTTTAGTAACGTATTTGTATGGTGTGGAACAAAATTGTCTTAAAACACAGTTAAACCTTTAGAACCTTTAAACTCTTTTAGAAAACAGAATTAGCTTGAGCTGTAACACATACATACAATTAGCCCACGCATGTGCTGAAGTTGAGCAGCGAATATGACAAGTCAACAGAGCTCTCACAAAAGCTATAGAGAAGCTAAAGAAATTGTTTTATTACTTAAGAAAGTCTAAGGCTACATGAAGAATTCCAAGTCATTAAAATGTCCAGAGACACGGCTGGTAACATCATTTCTTAGCTTAAAATGTGTTGTACCAGAAAACCTTTGAGGGTGTTGAAGAAAAAGAACAATATGCTTGATCACAGCAACTGAGGAAAAACCTGAAATGCACTGCCAAAGTCTTGGAAGATGACCCACTGAAAAGAGGGAAAACATTTCAATGCAGAGTATAAGAAGAACACAAGGCAAGTGTGGCCTTCATGTTGGGGAAACTTGCTGAAGGCAAATCTTGACCAAGAAGAACATAATAGGCCGACTTGAACTTGTTAAATTCATTTGGATATACCTGTGGTGTTCTGGAAGAATGTTTTATGAAGTGAGGGCACCCAACTAGAACTCTTTGCACCCATGAATCAGCGGTATGTCTGGTCTAGAAAATGCAAAGCTAATGAGAAGGAGAACACCATCTCCAAAGTCAAACATGGAGGAGACCTAGTCTTGTTATGGGGGTGTTTTACTGCTGCAGGGAGTGGAAACCATGACTGTATGAAGCACATCATGGATTCTTTGAAGTATCAGGCCAAAGACTGAAGATGATGATCAATGGACTTTCCTGCAGGACAATCATCCCGAAGTATACATCCAAATCTGCTTATGCTTGGTTCAGGGATCAGCTGTAGAATGTTCTTGAGTGGCCCGTTCAGTCTCCAAATTTAATTCAAACTGAAAATATTTTGTTGAATTTGAAGAAAGCAGTGGCAATGTGTAAGCCAAAGATTATCAGTGATCTGAACGCTTTTTCAGTTGAGGAATGGGCCAGGATTGCAGTAGAGAGGGGACAGAAGCTTCTAAGCACCCCCAAGCAGTGTTTATTGGTGGTTTTAAACAATAAAAGACTTCACCAATTTTGACTTTTGGGAGTTGAATAATTTTGAACATGAATGTTTAGGTCACATTTTTTTTTTCTTCTCATTATTCATCAACTGTACATTCTTAGAATTTCTCAAATGTGTATTAATAAACTTTCTCAAATAGTGTACTAATGCCTTTGTTGAACTGTTTACATAAAATTTTGTTCTCTGCAGCAAAATGTCTTGTCAAGGGGGTTGAATATTTTAGTTTCACCTATACACACACACAGACACATTTTATTTAACTTTTAGTTTTAGTTATCTCACATCTGATGAGAAATGTTGAATTTAGCCTAAATAAATAGTTAACTACACTAACCCTGATTTTTTTTTTTTTTTTTTTTTTAAATAACACTTATTCAGGAAGGATGCATTAAAGTGATCAATAGTGAAAGTAAAGAAACTGATACAAAATATTTACGTTTCAAATAAATATTGTTTGTTTGAATTAGTCAAAATACATTTTAAAATATTACAACCTGCATACACTGATTCACTATAATGATTGTAACTTGCATATGAATAGGACTATCTAATGTGTGATTATTGATTCACCTGTGTGCACAAAACAACATTCTACTCCGTTATTCACCACTGTTAGTTGTGAAAACAAACAAACAAAATCAACAGTGCTAGTTTTGTTGGAAAATGCACTTAGGTTAGTTGTAACTACCTGATTTACCTCCCCATCCCTGCATTTCTGTCCTGCTCATATCATGGCCAAACACGCCGGGGAGATTTGCTCGTCTCTGCCACTGAGAAATGCAGTCGTTGCCTACAGTATGTGGAGCTTTTGGCTGCTAGAACATACAGAGCACTCGGGCCAAAGGCTAGAAAGCCCATATGGCGTTCAGCACACACGGACAGAGGCTTCACAGCGCTCTCAGCCTAATGCAAATCCTCAGCGCTTATCAAACAGAAGAGTGGGGCTATTAGCAGTGATTGGGGTTTGTGTGCTATGTGTGTTTTATCTGTACAGGCAGCACAACACGTCCCGTTCCACTTCAGCTTCTGCCGAAGCACTTCACTGGCTTCACGCTTCTTCATGCTCACTGTCCATTTGCAGCTTCACGTTCGCCCAATTTTTTGCCCTGGTGGAGCTTTGCTCAGAAAAACTAGCAGTTACGTGACCTGACCGAGTCTCTGGTCTGTGGGGAAATGGACGGCGTTTCTAACAGATTCACTGAAATGTTTGCTTTAAAGGTGAAGTGTGGAATTTCAGCTCATCTTTCATTGGATGGACTCAGGGTTATTACCTAAAACCGTAAATAAAACACGGTAACACTTCACAGTAAGGTTCCATTTGTTAACTACATGATATGAACATGAACTTACAATGAAAAATTCCACTAAAACATTAAATAGCTGATGTGCATTTCATATGTTATTAAAATCAAAATTTGTATCTGTTTATTAATTTAGTTTAATTAATGTTAATTTCAACATTTTCTTGTACATTGTATATTTATTAACTAATATTAGCAAAAACAATACTGTAAAAATAGAATTGATCATTGTTGGTTAATGCATAAATATTAACTAATGGGACTTTAGTGTAAAGTGTTATCGAAAGCATTTTTTGTTTAAACTAACTGCAATAAAATATTAACACTTAAACTTGCTTTATTTCAGCTAATTGCCAAGGAAACATTTCTCACTTTTTATTTTGTTTAACTTCATGTACTAAAAGAACTAAAACTAAAACTAAATTATTATTTTTTTAAACTACAGACATATTTAAAAAAGACAAAAACACAACAAAATTACTAAAAATGTTAACTAAAATTAAAATGAAAAACAGAAAATACAAAAATAAATGCAAACTATTAATAGAAACTATAATTATTATTAATGATAAAACTATAATTATATAATTATTAATAAATACTTTAAGTATCAATAATTAATGTTGTTGATTGCATATTAAGCTTAACTGGAAACAAGAAAAGCCTGATGATATTTTTGCTTTTCCACTGGTTGGAGTCAGCATTAACTTGTTGACTTGGCACTCAAAGAAACTTATGAACATTTTTAGCTTGATCATGATGTCTTCATACAAATGCAATGCTTTTGACCAGGTGAAGTGCAAAGTTATTATGAATACATGTTCAAAATAACCTTGATTATACATTTTTGCAAGTACAACACATCATGTAATTTCAGAAAACCAAAAACTTTCCAGGTCATATTTTACTGTAAAAAGTGTGGATAATTATATTTTTGCTTTTCTAGTTGGATAAACAGGACATAAACTAGAGATCAGTTAAGTGGTCAACTACGTGCTCAAAGAAACTTAAGGTACTGCCCCAGTGACAACTATTGTATCTTTATTTATGAGAGTCAAATGCAATGCTTTTGACTGGGTCAAGTGCAAAGTTCATAAATGCACGTTCAAAATAACATTGATTTTGCATTTTCTGAAGAAACTTCAGGTACAGTAGGTCATGTAATCTCAGAAAACCTATCAAGATCACTTCCGGGTCATATTTCACTTCTAAAATAAATTAATAACAATCTTAAAAATAAAAGTCCTGAAAGGGATGTTTTCACAGCGATGCCACAGAAGAACCATTTTCGGTCCCCAAATAAACTTTCAGTGAACAGTTCTCAAAAGAAACAATTTTTCCTTAGTGTGAAGAACATTTAATATTGGTATATTGCATCCCTAAAATAAATAATAAAAAAAAAATTGAAAACAAGATTCAAGATACGTCGTTTATGCTTGGATCTGAACGTAAACAATGGCAACAGGGGAGACAAATTGTTGAATAAAGTCATTATTTTTGTTTTCTTCACGCACAAAAAGTATTCTCGAAGCTTTGTTAAAGTACGGTTGAATCCATGTCACATGGATTATGTTAACGATGTCCTTGCTACGTTTCTGGACCTTGATTGTGTTAGGGAGGGTCAGAGAGCTCTTGGAATTCATAAAAAATATCTTCATTTGTGTTCCGAAGATGAACAAAGGTATAACAGGTTTGGATCGACATGGGGGTGAGTAATTAATAACAGAATTTTCAGTTTTAGGTGAACTATCCTTTTAAGAATGACTGAAAACGTCTTTGTTACAGGCATCACCAAAGGATCTGAAAGTTTAGGGAAGCTCAATTTATAGCGTCTCCGAAAACCAAGAAGTGCCCTGTTTCCATGGGAACTGCAAAGCAATCCAGATGAGGTTACCCACCTGACACTAGTGAGATCCCACAGCACCATCACAGTCTATAGGCAGGAACTTTAAACCTTATGAATCCTAAAACAAAGGCGATTATATGCAACACGTCAGATCAGACACGATGACTACAGCGGGACTAGTAACTGATTAGTGAAGAAACACTCATGTGATTCATCATGTTGGGCGTGAATGTTGCACTAATGCATTCATGGTGAATTTCTGTTATAGTGCAGATATTTTTTTTGACAAATCCCCAACTGTATTATGTACCAATCTGACCTAATTCAATACAGGCAAACCTTTCTCCTCTGTGGAGCCTCTTCTGACATCAGTGTGTTTTCGCAGGGAATTCGGTGTGGAACAAGTGAGCTGTGAAAGTCCACCGCTGTGAATCTATTACTATTGTTACATTCACTGCAGTATTATTGATTAACTGTCTTCCAAAACAATTAAAACCTTGAAGAGAGTAAACCTACCCTTTTCTCATTGGGTGAATCTTCTAAAAACACTTCCAGGTCGCATCTCAGCTCAGAATCTTCATTTTTCAGAGGCACAGATCCATCCTCTATTCTCCTCATGCGGTTTACATAATTTGCCGCGAGTCCAATTTCACAGTCACTGTTGCGTGGCGGGAAGTTTCCACCTGACGTTGAGATTATTATCTTGGGTGTCAGACGAGGTATTTCAAAAGGAAACTTCAATAGGATTCTTGGCACAGTCACTGTAAAAAAATAAATAAATAAATAAATAATAATAAAAAAAACATTTAATTTGTATGTTAATGCATGAATTCATTTTGAATAATGTGGAGGGGCTCGAATGGGTTTTATTATGATAAAAAAAAAATACAGTAAAAACAATTGAGGATTATTGGAGACAGATACTGCACAATGAAAGTCATCATGTGTGCAGTGTGAGTTGCATATAATGTAGAAAAGCCATAAATTTTTTTATACATGCGGTTTCCAACTGCTACTGAATACTAGACAATGTCTTTCTCTCTCTCTCTCTCTCATCTATATATATATATATATATATATATATATATATATATATATATATATATATATATATATATATTCTGGTATTATTTCATCCCAAAATCAAAAAGAAATTGTTTTGAAATTAAGATTATATAAATTAAAATAATTGTTCATCCAAAACTGAAAATTTGTCGACAGTTTACGCATCCTCAGGCCATCCAAGATGTAGATGATTTTTGTTTTTTTCATGAGATTTGGAGAAATGTAGCATTGCATCAGTGTCTCATCAGTGGATGCTCTGCAGTGAATGGGTGCCATCAGAATGAGAGTCCAAACAGCTGATAAAAACATCACAATAATCCACAAGTAATCCATCAGTTAACATTTCTCTCCTGATTCAGACCAGACCACAGACTTATATTTTAGTCAGAATCAACGGTTCGAAGTTTAAAATGTTTTAATTTTTGTTTTTGTTTTTGTTTCTTACAAACACGAAGCTTTTGGCTTCAGAAGATGTGAATTGGTGGACTGATGTGGTGAGGATTGCTTGTGGATTATTGTGATGTTTTTAATCAGCTGTTTGGACTCTCATTCTGACGGCACCCATTCACTGCAAAGCATCCACTTATGAGCAGGTGATGGAACGTTACAGTTCTCCAAATCTGTTCCCATCTTGGCCTGAGGGTGAGCACATTGTAAATGTTGGGGTGAACTATTCCTTTAACTAGCCTTGCAGACACTGATCTGATCCAGCTGAAGAAAACACTCCCTGGTAAAAGAGAATAATTTCACTGCAACAACTCTATGGTGTTGAGCCAAAAATACAGAGTCAAGCCCAGCAAACAAGCAGTCAGAAACCATGTCAGAGAGCTAATTAAGGGTCTGAAGTGTGAGGCGGCTGGTAATCCTGCTCACTTCTGTGTATCAGCATCAAACACTGCAGAAAATCTGGACTTTGCAAAGGTCAGTTATGTCCAGCAGTATCTTCAAAACGAAGACTGGATATTTATACAGTCACAGCAAATGCCTTAATAGTATATTCTGGTTAGATTCCCAAAAATGCAGCATATATATATTATTATATATATATATATATATATATATATACTAGTATATATATATATATCTATATATATATATATATATATATATATATTTGGTCCCACAAATAAAAAAGGGTTAAAAACACATTAACTGAAGTGATTTTCTGGAAAAAATGTAATTGATAAATTACACTTCATGTAACTCATAAATATTACTTTAAAATGCCTTCCGAGGTTTAGCAGTTTTATTTTGATGTTTGTTCCTATTGCGAAAAAAAAAATCACAGGCAACTTTACTGTAGCTTTAATAAATGACAAGCACACAGAACCACTTAAAGTCTCATTAATCTGTATTTATGATCGCTCAAGTAAAGAAAATAATTTTGTTTAATCATCAAGATCCTTCAGTAAATCAAGCTGTTTTGATTCTCACATCAGCTCAGGCTCTTTTCTGCAGATTTCCTCAGATATATTCTCTGTGATTCTAACAAACTGTGTTCATTCCATCACACTGACACAAATATTCAGAAGCCACAGAACATCAGATGCAACTTTCATGTTTAAGTTAAACAAAACCTCCCTGTAAACTGTTTGTTTGGCCTGTTTCTGCTTCTCGCATGATATTTCAGTCTTTAGACACTCATAAAAATAACATGGATTATAACCCAGCCATGACAAACATGACACCTGAGGATATTAGATAGGGGTTAGATGTGTCATCAAACAAACCCCATAATGTTTGTCAAAATACATTTAGAAGGAATCCATCATATGCAGCTGCCTGTGATTGAGGGATGCCTGAAAAATGTGATAAGCATTTATTATGCTAAAAATTTATTTCATGTCAAAAGTAATGTTCTACATTGAAAGTAAAATTAATTTGATGTCAAAGCAAATTTATCCAATTTATCCAAGCCTAACAAGAAATAATAGACATATTGGCAAACTATATGAAACCATGACATATATATATATATATATATACACACATACACATAACTTTCTTGATAAATGTATATACTGCAACACATGAATATCTTTACAGAGAACAAAACGTGCAGCCATAGACACTGAAAAAAAAGAGAAAGACTACAGCGCTATCTGGTGGACACTTGGCAAATTATATGGAGCTGTTGAGTTACTAATAGCTTTAAGAATTACTAGTTGGTAATTTTCAATAACAATTCACAGTGCCTGCACTTCCACTTGCACAAGTCTCCTAGACTTAATTTATATGCAAATTAAAAAGCACAGTATATATGCATAATATAAAGAGAATTCAGGTAAATTGAGACATTTTGTCTGCAAGATGACTGAAAAAAAATGTCCCAACTGCAAACCACTGAACTGACCAACAACTGACCATCTGACAAATTAATGTCCATTTAGCCAAAACCTTTACTAAGCAACTACATTTGGTATTACTACTAAAAAGTACTACTGAAAGAATAGTTAAGCCAAAAATGGAAATACTGTAATTTACTTATCTTCAAATGGTTTCAAACCTGTTTGACTTTTTATCCTCTGTTGAAAATAAAATTTGTTGTTAAGCATAATTACAACCTCACTTTCATTGTACCTTTTTCATACACTTTCAACGTTCTGCTGCTTCAGTGTGTCGCTGTCCATGGTGCTGAATCTGAAAAGGGTCAGACAGACAGCCGTCAATCATTTTACATTCACTGACACCTTACATTGCATTCAAGTTATACATTTTAGCAGTTTATACAACCATGAAAAACGACGAACTATGTAAAGCATGCAATAGTTCGCAGTGGCTAATAAATTCGTTTAATTGAACAGAAAATACAACAAAAACACGACAGAGACATTGAAACTAGTGAAATTCACACATGTAATCAAAGAAATGAAACACTACATGTAAAAAATAATAATAAATAAATAATAATAATACTGTTTTCTTCAAATAATTGCTTCTATCCATTCAACTTCTCACGATAATGTGTCAGAACTTGATTTTACATTATACTAACCAATAATGTAAATTCAAAATTGGGAGAAAGTGCAATACATTTTGCAACTTTTTAGTGTAAAATAACTTAATTTTTAAACTATTTTTAGGATATTTTTCTCTCTCTCTCTCTCTTCTCAGATATTGGATGTAGTATTTCGTTTCTTTGACTGCATGTGTGAATTTCACTAGAAGCATGTGAATTTAAATGTGCTCGGTTGTCGACATCTGCTGTCAGGAGCTTCACCGAGCACCACCACCATCATCCTCCTCCTCATCCTCCCCACCCCTCAACCTCTCCCTGCGGGAACGACAATATCCAGCTCTTAACATTCCCAATTTGGAATTGCAAATCCTCGCCAAAGGACCCAGTTTGAGCTGCATAAATTGCCACATTCTTTCTTTAATGGCGTCAGAAACGCGTCTCACGCTCGCGTTATCGTACAGGAGGTATGGCGGCTAATCAGACGCTCTGTGAATCCGCATCAGTCAGATTTTCAATGCATGCGTTTGATATGATTGTAATACGATGATTTAAGCATAAAACCGTTTTTTTAATATTCATTCAAAAGATACATATGCGCGCATACGTTGCACAAATAGCCTAATCAAATCGCAGGTGTTGTTGCAAACAGGATTAAGCGATGAAATTCAATTTCAAAATGCATGACGGAATGGACAGACTGATTTGAAAGGGCTGGTTGCATTGGTGTGCGTTTATGATTACTGGATGCTGAAAAGTCTGGGGAAAGTTTGAGGTGGTCCACACCCCGTCATTGTTCCAGCCATGTCCCCTCCAGCTTCCGCTGCTACAGCCAGTGAGAGCAGCACCACCAATGTGTTCGAGGACGACCCAGACGGCACTAGAGAGGAGGTACTGAATAACTGATGCTGTTTTCATTTTTGCAGTCATGACGATGCATGCATAGCGCGTGATAAGTGAAACAAGAAATGTAAACATGACCATCGATGTTCACAACATGGAAGCATGCATGTTTACGTGGACATCACTGCGTAAGAATGCATGAGCAGAAACTGGCTTTATCAAATAACAGGCGGACAGTTCGACCAGTCTTTGCTATTGTAAGCAATAGAGGCAAAACCCATGACACTACATACCAGTATGACACCTAATGTCATGTCAGACATTAACAATGGTGACTGATCACATAATCAACCATTATAGTGATGAAACAATATACTGGGTAGACCAATATGTGGTCATGGTAATTTGGCAGATTACTATTGGTGTAGTACTGCAGACTCAACCAGAATAAAATGGTTTACCAATTGGTATGCTGGTCTTAAAGCATGAAAGCATGCAAAAAAAGCTTTTTGAGACTAGCAAACCAGCTTAAGCTTGCTTCAACAAGGTTGTGTCAGGTTCAAAATCTACAAACAGCTTTGGATATGATTTTGTATAATATTTTTTTATATGGTTAATTACCATTTTCAATTTCTTTTATGGAATTGTGTAGTATTTAGTGAATATTATTGTAAATATTTTTAAAATTATGTAATTTCAAAACGTGAAATTGTAAATTTAATTCTAACACCAAACTAATTTACATAAAAAAATAGGGAGGCCTATCCAGAATCCAATGAGAGGTACACCAAATATAGAGTTAGTGACAAAAAAACAAAACAAAAAAAAGGTTCAAAAAGGAAAATGGACACACACACACACATACAAAAAAAAAAAAAAACATTTTAGTTTAAAATGAGCTCAGTATGTTTATCTAATATATATATATATATATATATATATATATATATATATATATATATATATATATATATATATATATATATATATATATGTGTGTGTGTGTGTGTGTGTGTGTGTGTGTGTGTGTACATATATATATATATATATGTGTGTAGATTCAATGAAATACTAAAAAGACAGAAAAAAATGTACAGAAGAGAAATGACAAAAAAAAGTGAACATTAATTACAAACCATCTTACATGTTCGTATATCCAGAATGCATCTGACATAGTATCACATACACACAGGTGTATGGCAGCATTATCTAAATTTTTATTATATTCAGATATTTTAGCTGCTATATTTGCTATATGGGCATATATTTGCTGCTCTACGATGATGATGATGATGATGAGATGCTGCATGAATATAAACCAGTAAAGGAATACATTGGTGCAAATTCATCATCTTTATTTCAGACAACAACCTCCATGACACTGCATTAGCATAATTCACTGTACTCACAGTTTCCATGTCCTTTTGAACTCATCTGCATTCTCTTTGTTCTCTTTTGTGGTTGATGAGCAGCAGAGGCCTGTGAAACAGTCACTGAGCAAGTCCATGTGCAGAGAGGTGTTCTGGAAATGCCTGCTGCTGTCTATGCTCATGTACGGCTGCATGGGAGCCATGGTGTGGTGCCACGTCACCAAGGTCACCCGGTTGACCTTTGACAGTGCCTACAAAGGGAAGTCCATGATGTATCATGACAGTCCCTGCTCCGATGGCTACATCTACATCCCCCTGGCCTTCCTCATCATGCTTTATGTCGTTTACCTGGTGGAGTGCTGGCACTGTCATGCCAAAAATGAGCTTCAGTATAAAGTCCATGTGGAGGGGATTTACGAAAGAGTCCAGAGGATGCAGCAGGCCAAGCCTTGCATCTGGTGGAAGGCTATCAGCTACCACTACGTTCGACGGACACGGCAAGTCACAAGGTACCGCAACGGAGACGCGTACACAACCACACAAGTGTATCACGAGAGGGTGAACACGCATGTAGCCGAGGCAGAGTTTGACTATGGCCACTGTGGAGTTAAGGATGTCTCCAAGCAGCTAGCTGGTCTGGAAAAGTCAGCCATCACCAAACTGAGGTTCACTAAGTGCTTTAGCTTCGCCAACGTGGAGTCCGAAAACACTTATTTGACTCAACGGGCAAGGTTCTTCACCGACAACGAAGGACTGGATGATTATATGGAGGCTCGGGAGGGGATGCACCTGAAAAACGTAGACTTCAAAGAGTACATGGTTGCCTTCTCTAACCCGGACCACCATCCTTGGTACGTCTCCAACTACATCTTCTGGACAGCGGCCTTTCTTACCTTATCCTGGCCGCTACGGGTGCTGACCGAATACAGCACAGCTTACGTCCATTACCGTGTGGAAAAGCTCTTTGGTGCCGACTACATACCTGTGACGCCCTGCGACGAGAGACCTTACTGTAGACGCATCCCAAGGGTCAACACTATTGACAGCACTGAATTAGAGTGGCATATTCGCTCCAACCAGCAGCTGGTGCCCAGCTACTCCGAGGCGGGTCTGATGGACCTGGCACAACGTTCAGGAGGCGTCAGACAGAACTGCGAACGGTGCCATCGTGCCATCAGCAGCTCCTCTGTGTTCTCCCGCAGTGCCCTCAGCATCTGCAATGGCAGTCCACGGATCCCCTTCAGCGGGAGTCGCTTCTCCATGGGAAGACTGTACGGTTCCCGCCGCAGTTGCTTCTGGAGAAGTGGGAGCGGCAGTCTGGACGAACCCGAGAGCCCAAGCGAGAACACTCGATGCCTGTCCGGACGGATCAGTGTTGACGAGGAAGACCCACCACCCTACCAGGATGCACTGTATTTCCCTGTGCTTATCGTCCATTGCAATGAGAGTTGCCCCAATCATCGCTCCTTCCATAGGAATGGCTCTTGCGTGGAGACGTCTTTATGATGGACCTCTGTCCACCAAAAGAAGTTCAAAAGACTTGAGAGTCTTTCCAAAAATGCAGAAAAATCTCAATAACAGATACGTCCTGTTACTCAGGAATCTTTTATTGGCCCACAACACTGTACGGTTACAACAATGGATGGAGATATTGAGAAATAACTCCAGTAATACAAATTTTTAGCAATAATGCAAACAAAGCATTGGAGTTCTTGGTACAAGTAATAATTCTGATTAATATGCGCTCTAGGACAGCAAAAACGGGCTGATTTTGTTCATATGTTCTTGACAGCTATAAAGAACAATGGCCACAGAGCCAAAACCTGGTCTTTTTTCTACAAATATGACCATTTTCACCTTTATGGACCTTGCACTTGAAGTTGAATCAGACAAAACATCTGTAAAAGAATGTTACTTTGTTTCTCTCATGTAGTGGATTCCATTGAGTCATGGAAAAAAAATCATAGGTTATTTGTACTTTTATTGTGATTTAACTGTATCAGGCAGAACTGTATACAATTATGAACTATTATGGCGATGTTTGCAACACTATCTCAAACCATTTAGGAAACCATAAAACACATTCCAGGCTATGCAACTACTATTAACCTCTGGTATGTTACGCCTTTAAAACGGATATACAGTTTACAATGGAATGTATGACTGTTGAAGCTTTTCTTTACATCGCTTGTATGTAGTGTACAAACTATCCAACAAGGACTTAATTATTTAGTGAAGACAGACACATACAGGCTTGACTATTAGTGAATGTTTAAGAGTTTAATGACTGGCGGCTGCTCTTGTGCAGAAATTACAGTGGATCAGAGTAATTGAAAAAGATCAATTAAACACAGTACAGGAGAGGAAATATACATTTCTTTATGCAGCCGTACATTAATTTTTCTGATTTGTTAAAATTGTTTTGCATTAACCATAACAAAGGTGCAGCCTCATGAAAGCTCCACTCAAAGTGGTTTTACAGTACCAATGATACCTGAATGCTGAAAAGAAGTACTGACCCTCAACAATGGCCTAGAGCTTCCCAAAGACATTTTGTTTTTACTCGTTAATGCAGTCGATCCAGATATAGCCTATATATCACTGGTCTGTTACCTGTTGTGTCTAAAGGTTGCAAAAGCATTCATCAACATTGTGTCATACCACTTTTATACTACTTAGATAATGCATACCATATCATGAAAAAGTAAAAACGCCATCACTATGCTGCCTTCATGTAGCACACATTAAACATCGTTATGTTAAATGGGCATAAACTCACTCAATAAACTGCTTGTGGATACACAGATTGACTTCCAGTGTGCAGTTATGAGAACACACCTCTAGATGGCAACATAGAATGTGTCACATAAAATACCATCATAGGCAATTTTACTGCATAAGCAGAACTAGCCTATATGTTTATGTATCATGCTGTCTAACTGCAGACAACTAAATTAAGCAGTAATAATAATAACCAGTTGTTTTAGATGGCTCCACACACTGAAGACTTGATGAGTTTATTAAACTGTACATGTGTTTGCGAAGTTCCTGTTTGGCTTTCCACTCATGTCTGGTGTATAATTCAAACAAAAAATTAAACAGCAAGAATAACTGGTTTTGAACTGTACACAGAAAAGACTGTTATAAAGCAAGTTAGAGCCAACCTATTGAAACTACAAGTGAAAGGTTCTCAAATAACCTTGTGAACTTTTGATCGACGTTGACACAGTGACACAAAAAGTCTAATGCTTTTGTTATCAGGCATGTCCCACCCTAAGTACACACACAGATGAGAGAGAGCCTGCTACTGTCTATTACTACAACAAGCAAAACAAAACACAGGCAATCATTTACAAAGCCCGTCAGAATAAAGTAAAGATACGAATCCAAAGGTTCAGAAACTATAGTTTCCAAAGTCGGCCATCGCTTATGATTTTCAAGGGTGTAGAATTTAGTAAGGATGCTATGTCCCTACCAATATATGATTAAAGAACAACAAACATTTCTAAAAGGACCCCAAAATATAATCGCCTTTTTAGACATTTAACATGATCCTGGAGTTTGAAGTACTAAGGCCTTTAAGTGAATTTACTCAGTTTGGCATCTACTTTCCTCAGGAAAAGTTACACTGTTCTATGAGTATTTTTTTCAACATTGTTAATATAAATATCGGTTAGGCTACACAACATGATTAAGAGTTTTTATTAGCTTGAGGCTAGTTCTGTTTGGCGGGCCTGAATCTTGGCATGTGGAACCGTTCCTTATAAACTGATCTGTGATATTTGGATATATAACTTAAGTCTAACTGAATTGTTAAGAAGTTACTCACCTTTCTGCGCGGCTTCGTGTGATTAACTAATTCCACGATAATGAATATTAATTAGATTATACTAATGTTCTTCGTTATCATTTGCTGAGCGAACGGTCGCTGTTTCTAATTAATATTAATAAGTCAAGTTAATCGTGCAGTCGGATTCGTTCGCCATTCTGACGCTCAGCAAATCAGTTAGCGCTGTTAGGCGAACGTCACGGTATCTTATTACTTATTCATGAGCTAACGCTAACTGTAGTAGGATTCATTCATTCCAAAGTCCAAAGTTCATTTATTCGAGTTCTTTTTGGCGTTAGACTGCATTTTACTCTAAGTGTAAAGTAGTAACGTGTCAAAACATACAAGCACGATAGAACAGTGAATTCTGAGGTACTGAGTATTGATTTATTGGTTGTTATACAGTACAGTACAGCAAACAGATTTTCATAATTGTAGACAGTGTGGTGTTTGTTCATCTCGTTAAAAAGGACAATTGAAGCTAAAAAAAAAAAAAAAAAAAAAAAAAAAAAAACCTAGATTAGTGACCTAAGATTAGTGTGCTCTGAATGAAAGTGTTTCTGTCTGAAAACATTATTTAAACAAGCTAAACTCTCCACACAATTCATTCTATAGGCTATTTAATAAAATGCACATCACAGTTCATCACCATGTGCAAAATCAAATACATTATGAACAACAAGCCTGCATTATGCCAAATGTAGGCTTGTGATGTAATGAAGGTAAAGTTGCGTTTAAGTCTTAGATTTGTATATTTTATTGCTATTTTATTGTTATCAGTGAGGTCTCAGAAGTCTGTGCAGGATCCATTCTCTCAGTCTCATCTGGATCACGAGTACATGGTTAGATGCATCCACTACAACAATAAAGCACTGGTTAAACAACAGTCATCATCTATGATTATTATTAATCTTACTAGGAATTCTGATGAATGAAATATTTATTTAAAAACATTACTTCATTTTCCCCCAGCATCATGTTCGGTCCACCAGCAGAGAGTCTCTTAAATGTTTCTGGTGATGATCATATGAATTTATACTTAGTGTACATTAATAACAGCAATTAATATAAATAATCCAGACATGACATGGACATAATGCACTAGGTTTGGTGTGGATGTTATGCAGTCATTTAATAATCTTTATGAAACATGAATCAAATTATTTAAGTTTAATTCTAAGTTATCTATTTTAGATCTCAAGTTATTTTTAGGATTTTTTTGTAATAAACATAATATTTTGAACTGTAATAGCACACAGCAGGCTAATGTTTTAGACTCACTGGCCATGCAATCCATGCGCAGGACGAGCACAATAAAGTTTTCCAGTGTAATTTCACCATTAGAGTCACCGTATCGTAGAGCCATGAGATTCAGCATACTGTCACTCAATACAAACCCTTGAAAACAAAAGTATGAGCATATCCATTCCGTTATTCTGTATGGCAAGTAATTAAATTGTGATGTAACCTTTATGACTTTAAGATCATTTGAGAACATTGAAGTGTGTTAACATACAGAAGTCTTAACATGGAAAATAATGTCACCTGTAATCGTAAGAGCATTTCGGAGTTCATTCAGAGACAGACTTCCAGTGCGCGAAACATCCTTGCCATAGAAAATGTCCTGATAAACAAACAAATAATTTTACTTATATAATGTGCATTTTGAAAATAGAATATGTAATGATAAAAAAAGGAGAAATGTGTTGCACTTTTACCTTTAGAAAAACCGCTCGTTTCCACAAACGAAGGCATTCAAATTCACTCAGCCTTCCAGTGACACTGAGCTGCGTTTGTTGTTAAAGAGTATAATGAAACTTTTTTTGTTCTATAATTTAAAAACATGCACAAGTGTCTGAAACACAGAACCCTGAAAGCATTTTCTCACTCTGATATTTGAGGATACATCCATCAGAGCCACCAAGCTCTTACACAAATCCAAGCTGAATCCTGTTTTCTTCTGTGAATGTCCTGACAGATCAGAACAGAAACATACGCAGAATCACAGATCACTGGAAGCAAAACAGGAATATGACTTTTAAAAATATGAGCTGATATTGTGACTTTTCTCTACAAGTTTTACCTGCATAAAGATTCTCATTCAGAAGTCTCTGAAGTCGCTCAGCGTCCACCTCTCCATATTACATAAACAGACAACGATGATTTGGTTTTACATGAAATATTAGGTAAATATATCAAATGTAACAAAACTTGCTGTTCGTTTTAAATATCTTTCAGCTGCATTTTTAGTCAATTTCTGATCATAATCAGTCACATTCCCTCATAATCCAGAACTGTTAGAGAGTCACATGTACCTTATCAGCATATTGTGGAAAAAGCTGGAAGGATTCATCATTATCTCTGGGAATCATCTGAGAAAAATAGAGATCATTTGAAAATATATTCACTTTCAAAGCTTACATTTTTATATTAGAGCCCAAGCTGTGCTATACCTTTTTTCGTGTCATGCCATATCCAGAACTGTCTCTGGAGACACAACATCAGAATCTTTAATACTGTAGTCCAATAATACTACATTAAATTATACTACTAAAGCTGATAAAGTTCAAATAGCTTGTCATATTCCAGTCTAACATGCATTAACTCTTACTTGATGATGGCTTCTGTCTTTGAATAGACTGTCAGAAGGAAGGATGCCGCTTCATTTGGCTTATAAGTTGAAGGAACAATGAGATATTCGCCTGCTTTAAATCGGAAAAACTCCATGATTTCCCGAGTATTGATGTAGGATTCATTTTTTCCAACGAGACGGGCGTTTCTGAAGAATGAGGCGGGGAATTTTTCCCTTTGATCCTTTAACTGGAGAATAAGGAGCAATATAGATTATTCTGTCTCTGCAAAACAAACCCAAAATTCAACCAAGTGTTTCAGGAGTTAAATACGTACATGAGCTGGCACCTGCAAGAGTAACAGAAAACAAATATAAATGCTCATGCAAGTGAAGAGAGTCTTTTGCAAATTCATAAGCTGTCAAATTGCATTGCTACAAACCTCATAAATGTTAAAGCCAATATGGAAATTGGTGGCCAGGTGCCTGTTTCTCTTGTGAGATTTCTGAATGAGAGACACCAGGAGATTCGGAGAGCTTTCATCTCTGGGGCCTTCAACAGGCTCCTTAAGAGTCACATGGAACTGGGGATTTCTTGAAAAACTGTCTATAAATGCAAAAAAAAAAAAAAAAAAAAAGAAGGAAGGAAAGAGAGAGAGACTTATATTCTATAGGCTATTAAAGAAGTGTCATAACTCAGACTCCTATCTGTTTAATAGCCACGGTTAACTTTTCTTAGAAAATAGAACTTTTGATAACCAAGAAAAAATTAGCATTCATTGCTTTTGCATTCATTTGCAAACTTTTATGAAGGTTTTATGATATAAAAAAGGGATAAAAATGACAAAATAATGGCAAGTCTTTCTATTGAGTTGTTCTCTTGAGTTGAACGCAATAACACAAAGCAAACAACTCTTTTGAAATGGTTCTTATAATGAATTGTTCAGAATAACTCAGATATGATGAATCCTTTACTGAATTATTCTGAGCAGTTAT
Organism: Cyprinus carpio; assembly: GCF_018340385.1. NCBI lineage: Eukaryota > Metazoa > Chordata > Actinopteri > Cypriniformes > Cyprinidae > Cyprinus > Cyprinus carpio. The sequence continues at coordinate 1,033,227 of NC_056613.1, read as the reverse complement.
TGATTGAACATCTACTGTAAATCACTCTCTGAACTAAAAGTATCATCACGTCCAGGCTCCAAGTAAAGAAAGCACCTCATGTTTTTCACTTCAAGCATCGCTGTCAACCAATCACAATCAACCTTTCAACAAAGCCATGCATAATTCAATTTCAGTAAATGGTCTTATTTTGACATGATTTGCATCCTTTTACCAATGTCATCTGAGCAGCCGCCTGCTGTTGTTCCTAGCACCCACTGGCCTCTGTGCACTTCAGTTTTCCAGGAGGAAGAATGAGATCCAGTAAGAACGTTCACATCTGAACAACATATATCCAAATCTGAAAAATTCCTGCAGAAATCCTCCATTGACATCCTGCAGAGACAGAAAACCTGCTGTAAATATAGTGACATGCAACTATGCATTATAGTATATATATATATATATATATATATATATATATATAGCATTGATCTAAAATAACTTTAGAGACTTTGGATGTTTATTTCTTCTCACCAGAATTCTCCGTTGTCAAGCACAACTTTGTATTTTTGGTCCTCAGGACGTACAAGTTTCCACAAAGGGGATCTAAAGAGACCAGAAGTCAGATGCCTAATTGATATATAGAAGAATTATAGAGAAATATTAATTCTATCAGAAGAATTCAGACCTGTCGCTCCAGTCTCGGTTCCATTCTCCGTGACCCCAAGGGTTAAAGATCCTCACCAGCTTCACTGGACGACCTTTACATACAACCTGTGAGAGAACAACTCATTAGATCACAGGAAACACTTAACAGCGTAACTGAGCCAAAAGATACTAAACACATCAAAACTGTAAACCATATTAGTTCTCACCTCTGCGACTCCTGTGACCGTGTACGCATGCATTTCCACAAGACCACTGGGTAACACGTTATTCTGCAGTAGACCTGCCTGCTAAAGGAACAAAGTGATTTCAGGACTTTTGTGATCATGTTTGTATGGTTTTTAACAGGTAGACTGGTCTGTTCTTAATGCAGAGAAAAACAATGCTAAATAAAAAGAAATTTAGAATTCTCACAATTCTGAACTTTTTTTCTTCTTAGATTACGAAATATAAATCCAGTTATGTGAGGTGTAAACTCACACTTTTGTAAGAAAGCAGAATTGTGAGATAAAAAGAAGCAATTGCCTTTTTTTATTTTTTTATTCCATTGTGAAAACAAAAAACATAATCGCACGTTTTAAACTCAGAATTCTGAGAAAAATTCAAAATGATAAGATATAAAGGGAAAAAGTAAAAACTCAGAGGTTATACCTTATAATTTTGAAAAGTCAAAAGTGTGAAATAAAAAGTCACAGTTACTTTTAATATTATGTTATATATAATAAATATGTTATATTTATATTTCATGGTGGAAATAAGCTTATATAGGAATAGACTTAACCACATTTTAAAAGGGAGGAGAATAAAATGCTTCCCATGTCTTGTTTGTTAAAATCTGTGCATCTAATCAAACTCTACTGTATTTTGGTGCAAATTCAGTTGGTAAATGAGTCAAATTAGAAATTAAAATAATGACGATATATTTGTCAGGTCGTGAAATGCCTTCATCTTCAAAAAACAAGAATAAATCTATTTGAAGTAACAAAAATTTATCATCAATTAATAAATTTAATGTTTTTTTTTTTTTTTTTTTTTTTTTTTTTTTTTTTTACAAAATAATTGCATTGTTTTATAATAATATTAAAGACTCGATCTTTACCCCTCCAGGAGTACCACATCCCATCAGGGATTCTGATTGGCTGGCTCGTCTCATGGTCTCCCAAAGCTTTCCTGATGCATCACTTAGTTTAATGGTCATGTGTGGTCCACCGGTGAAGTCCATGAGAGCTTCTGATATGCTTCCTGCATCCATATCTGCATATGAGCCACAAACTCTGGATAAAAAAAGAAGACCATATTAAATAATTTGAAGCAGAAAGTATATGAAAGTCAGATAAAAAAAATCAAATGTAAAAGATTGTTCATTTAAATTATTTATGAATAAATGAACTGAAACATACTTAGCATAAGCTTTCTCTAACAAAGCGGGCCAGAATTCGTTTGGTGTTTTGGACTGAACAAAGACAAGTCGGCCATCAATGGTCGGTAGTTTGTCATCAATAACAACATCTAACCATGATCCAAACCTCCAGAACTGAAAACAAAAGATGACAGTTCAGCTGTTCTAGAAAATATAGACACTTTAACACTTACAGGAACAGTTTGCCTAAAAATGGTTTAAACGCTTACCTTAAAGTGAAAGATTCCTGCATAATCCACAGAGAAACTCTGTTCATCATTGATAACCTGCTTCATGATTGGTTTTTGAAATGTAAGAGCTCCAACGGATGCCAGAAACCAGCAGTTACCTCATACATGCACACACATGCAATATATATTCGTCAAAAACATTACAACTCCATTAAAATGGAAAACAGCTGCATGCAACTGGATTTTTTGTTATTAAACTCTACTCCACCTATCAGCATTTTCATTTGACCTAAAAACTTCTGTTCCTTTTAAAATGTCTTTGTACTTTTGTGTACAATTTTTTTTGTTTATATTCACATTTTACATACAGTACACACCTATGTGACTGATTTATTGCTTTATTGCACTGCCACTTTATCTATTAAGCGGTTGAGACCTGCAATCTTTCAAATTTTCATCATCTCTAAATTATGATGTTTCGCTTTAGTTAATTGCATTTATGTATTGCATTATAATTTTGTTTCTAATGCATTTGTTTATGTATGCTTTAAGTACGTACTGCAGGTTTGGTATGGACATTGGTGGAATTTTTTACATTTATATTAAATGGCATTTAATTACACAGTAGAGAGTATTGCATGACCTCCTCTAGATCTATACTTGTAGCTTGTAAGCACATAATATATTTGTATCAGACCTACCTAGTCGACCCTGGATAAAATCAAACCTTGAAGCTCCTTGAACAATGTAAACAGGGTTTGGCACCAGTTCCTAAGGGAAACATATGATTCATTCCACACTTTACAGCAGATCAGACACAATCACAAGGGTACAAATCACTAAAAAACAGCACAGAGACTCAAGTTTTCAATTCTAGTCTGAAAATACAAACTAAATCAATCAGAAAAGCATGCATGACTCTGCAGTTCCTTTGTTGTGGATTTTAGGCTTTACGACCACCCACGCCCTAATGTCAACATCAAATTAGCATCACAATGGTCAACGAGATTTGCATTTTGCAAAGTGGCTTTAGGCTAATTTTTAGATTTCAGGTGAAACCTGTAATGATCACCAGGTTAATTTCTGAGGTTTCTGCTATGAATGGATTAAGTTTGTGTGTGAAGATGTTCACGAACATGTGGTCTTTTCCACACGACTCTCCGGAGGTCGCCACGCTTCAGGGGACCCAGACCGATTGATTTCATCTCTGGCAGGAACAAGTTGTCTACGAATCTCAGTCTTCCCTTCAGGCAGAATTGCTTGAGCTGATGGAAGTCCTGATCCAGGAACTTCTCAGGATTGTTGGGAGAGCCCTGTCCATCTTTGAGATTACGCTCCGATACGATGTTTAAACACACACCAGGTGCTGGCATTGTGGCTTAAATCTGTTGAACACACAGCAGCACAATGCTTTTCTTTATGGTAAACATGTTTCCAGTAGCTTTTATTTCTGTTTACTCACATTTTACTCTTCAGACAAGTAGATTAAACTTTATTGTATGGAGTACAATGAAATATAGTAAACAATGAAAAAAAAAAAACATTACACTTTATGCTTACTTATTTGGTTTTGGTTTAGGTTGATTCAAATGAAAAACCATTGCAGCATGTATATATGTGCATGTAAATGACTGGACTAAAACACAAATTCAATTGCATGTAAGTTGATAGTTTCTTTCTCATGCACAGATAATGTAAATGTGAAAACTGAAATGTTAGCAAGATGAAAATATCCAAAACATACCTGTCGTCTCTTACTGTAGCTGGAAGATTATTCCGTCCGTCCCAAAGCAAAGAGCAGGAGGAAGTTTCAGGAGAAGCCTTTTAAAGTCTGACTCCGCCCACTCAGGTGTGATGTAACATGACTCTCAGGTCAATATTTAAATATTGTGCAAATGTCACAGTATGTAATTAGTAAAGTGTCCACAACATAAGCATGATGACACCGTGAATGCTGAGATGTAACTATTTATTTAGTGGTTGTAATAAAACATAAGGCACAGTGCATAGAGTTTGCAAACAGTTTTCAAGCTTTAAAAAAAAAAAAAAAAAAAAAAAAAAAATTAAACTGGTTTTTTGTATCCAGTTAAAAGTTTTCTTCTCTCTCTCTCACCACATAATTAATTATATCAAATCCAATCAATTTCCTTATGCACAATGAAATAAATTGTAGCTAACAAGCCTGCATTATGTCTAATATCAAGTATGAAGGTAAAGTTGCATTTAAGTCTTAGATTTGTATATTTTATTGCTGTATGTAATCAGTGAGGTCTCAGAAGTCTGTGCAGGATGCATTCTCTCAGTCTCATCTGGATCACGAGTACATGGTTAGATGCATCCACTACAACAATAAAGCACTGGTTAATTCTACTGTTTATTGGATTATGATTTTTATTAATCTTACTACGAATTCTGATTAATTAAATATTTGTATGAAAAACATTACTTCATTTTCTCCAAGCATCATATCCGGCCCTCCAGCAGCGAGTCTCTTGAATGTCTCTGGTGATGATAATATCAATTTACATACCGTGACTGCACTAGGTTAGGACTGGATGTCATGCAGTAATTTTCTTGATGAAATATGCATTATGAAGCTCATTTCTACCTTATCTATCAATCTTTGATGTTATATAGGGGCGAGAATCTTTAGGCGCCTCAAAATTCAACTCGATTCCTTATCCGTTTCAGAATATTTAGTACAACATAATTAGGTTAATGTTTTAGACTCACTGGCCATGCAATCCATGCGCAGGACGAGCACAATAAAGTTTTCCAGTGTAATTTCACCATTAGAGTCACCGTATCGTAGAGCCATGAGATTCAGCATACTGTCACTCAGTACAAACCCTGAACACATCCAAAATATCAGCATATCAATGATATTGTTTTGCACATTAGACAATTAAATGGTGTGAGAGAAAGTAAAGTTACCTGTGACCTTAAGAGCATTTCTGAGTTCATTCAAAGACAGACTTCCAGTGTGCGAAACATCCATGTCATAGAAAATGTCCTGAAACAAACAATCCAGAGAGCAATTGCAACCCATTTTACTCATAAAATGTGCATTTTGGAAATAGAATATTTGATGACAAATATGTCGCAAATATTGCACTGCCGATGAATATTTACCCTTTGAAAAACCGCTCGTTTCCACAAACGAAGGCATTCAAATTCACTCAGCCTTCCAGTGACACTGAGCTGCATTTGTTGTTAAAGAGTATAATGAAACCTTTTTGGTTCTATAATTTAAAAACATGCACAAGTGTCTGAAACACAGAACCCTGAAAGCCTTTTCTCACTCCGATCCTTCATATTTGAGGATACATCCATCAGAGCCACCAAGCTCTTACACAAATCCAAGCTGAATCCTGTTTTCTTCTGTGAATGTCCTGACAGATCAGTACAAAAACATACGCAGAATCACAGATCACTGGAAGCAAAACAGGAATATGACTTTTAAAAATATGAGCTGATATTGTGACTTTTCTCTACAAGTTTTACCTGCATAAAGATTCTCATTCAGAAGTCTCTGAAGTCGCTCAGCGTCCACCTCTCCATACTTACATAAACAGACAATCATCAGATAACATATCTGTGGCTTCTTTCAGCCGCAATTTTAGTATATTTCTGATCATAATCAGTCACATTCCCTCATAATCCAGAACTGCTGAAGAGTCACATGTACCTCATCAGCATATTGCAGAAAAAGCTGAAAGGATTCATCATTATCCCGGGGAATCATCTGAGAAAAATGAAAACCATTTTAACACATATACATATACTTTCAAAACACACGAAACATGTAAAAAACAAACATCCCAAGCCTCCATATACCTTTGTTCTTGTCATGCCATATCCAGAACTGTCTCTGAAGACACAACATTAAAATCTACAATCAATTCTAGTAAAGAACCTTTATTTTTAAGAGTGTAGTTTCTTGTATGTATGCAGAAATAACATTAGCATAAATGACTTTTTTAGCATCTGGCCCATCACTCATGCTCTAATGTTAATAATCCAAGCTCTTACTCAATGATGGTTTCTGTCTTTGAATAGACTGTCAGAAGGAAGGACGCAGCTTCGTTTGGCAGGAAAGTTGAAGGAACGATAAGGTATTCTCCTGCTTTAAATCGGAAAAACTCCATGACTTCCCGAGCATTGAGGAAGGTTTTGGTTTTTCCAATGGGATTGGTTTTGAAGAATGATGCAGGGTATTTTTCCCTCTGGTTCTTTAACTAGTGAATAAGTAAAAATATTATTCTGTCCTTGCAAAACAAACTCAAAATTGTGTATGTATCAGGAGGAATATGTTCAATACATACATGGGCTGGCACCTGCAAGACAACAAACATAAATGTTCAAGTACTAAATATTGTATTCAAGGAAAGAAGGTCTTATGCAAACTCAAAATAGATTTACAGACCTCATAAATGTTAAAGCCAATATGGAAATTGGTGGCCAGGTGCCTGTTTCTCTTGTGAGATTTCTGAATGAGAGACACCAGAAGATTCGGAGAGCTTTCATCTCTGGGGTCTTCAACAGGCTCCTTAAGAGTCACATGGAACTGGGGATTTCTTGAAAAACTGTCTTTAAATCCAAGAAAAAGAAGAGATATCTGAATCTGATCTCCAAATTAAGCTGCCATTAATCATGTGAGAAATATTTGACAACAGAACATTGGATTATTGAGAACCTCAATTATTATTCAGAGTCTGGAGACTAACATTCTACAAAAACATAAAACATCTACACAAGGATCTACTTCATTAAAAAAGAATATCTTGTCAAACTGTGCTTGAAGTGACTTGAAGCTGCATCCTCGTAGTAAAAATAGTTGTAGAATAATAAGAGTTGGATTACCAATGTCATTTGAGCAGCCGCCCGCTGTTGTTCCAATCACCCACTGGCCTCTGTGCACTTCAGTTTTCCAGGAGGAAGAATAAGATCCAGCAAGGAAGTTCACATCTGAACAACATATATCCAAATCTGAAAAATTCCTGCAGAAATCCTCCATTGACATCCTGCAGAGACAGAAAACTAAATATAGTGACTCGCAATTATGCATTATATGCACCAAAATCAAGAAAAGGCAAAAGATATAAAATATTTGGCTCTTGTTTCTGCTCACCAGAATTCTCCATTGTCGAGTACAACGTTGTATTTTTGGTCCTCAGGACGCACAAGTTCCCACAAAGGGGATCTAATGAGACCAGGTTAACAAGATTTCAGATGCCTAATTGATTTATACAGGAGTTATAGAGAAATATTAATTCTATCAGAAGAATTCAGACCTGTCGCTCCAGTCTCGGTTCCATTCTCCGTCACCCCAAGGGTTAAAGATCCTCACCAACTTCACTGGATGACCTTTACATACAACCTGTGAGAGAACAACTCATTAGATCACAGGAAACATTTCCTTATCAACCTAATCAAGCCACAATAACTAAGGTCTCACCTCTGCAACTCCTGTGATCGCATACGCATGCATTTCCACAAGACCATTGGCCAACACCTTATTTTTCAGTAGACCTGCCTGTTAAAGGAATAAAGTGATTATGACTTCCATTTCAATTGTGCATGCTATTATAAATGATATGATTTGTTCTTCACAGGCTGGTCTGTCCTGAAGAAGAAGAAGAAAAAAACTACACAATTATTTAATAGTGTGAGGCTGTTCACATAAAACTATGCTGTGAAAAAAACATGAAACACTGGCAGTGGAATAAGAAAAAAAAAAAAAAAAAAACATGGTTTAGAATGGCTTTTTTTAAAAAGTATAAATTAAGCGAATAGCGTTAATTCTGGCAGGTCACATGAGTCATGCTCGCATCAGCTGACTCTCAGCTGATCACATCTACCTGTAGGAATATGACACCTATCACTGCATTTCTATATAAGCTCTATTCAGTATTATTCAGCAGCTTTTTCGCTTGCTCAGGAGCAAATCACCCTCCTCCATCCCCAGCTCCTCCTTTCTCCACCGTCAGGACCTGGCTTTCTGATATTCCTTGTTGAATCAGACTCCTTTATCTTGACCTATGTGTTACTCTTAAATATCATTAAGTACATTGGTGATATCTGCTTGTTCTGTTCTGTTGACACCGGGGGGTTATTATTGCTGCTCTCCCTGCTCATTCATGACAGGCTGCATGGATGGACAGGGAGTTATTGCCAAACACAGAACCATACCGCCAAACCAAACTCTATGCTAAGTGTCTATTATTTTGATGATAGTAGTCCTGACAGAACTTATTTTAACTTGAGCATCACATTTTTAGAAAGTCGTGCCATGTGCGAGACACTCCAAATAACACGAGTGCAACTGTCAAAAACATCCATCTAGCGCATTTACACAGAAAAACTATAGAAAAGTAGCGCTTTGGAATTAAAAAATAAAATAAAATAAAAAATAAAATAAAATAAAATAAAAACACCTTCTTTTTTAACGGCCCCTTAGAACAGCAAAATAAATAAGCTTAACAACTTTTGAACATGAGAAGAAAAATCTAGTTGTTGATGCTGTGCAACTGTAACAACAACTGTAAATCAAACTGATGCAAATTCATCTATGGGTAGCAAGTAAATTACAAATAAATGCATTGCAGTTCTGGTTATTGAATATAAAATTAAAATTAATGCATTTGTTAAATATTTTAAAATTGGTTACCAAATAGGCTCATATTAACAGCAATTGTGTTAACTTTAATTTTGTGCATTGTATTTTGTCAAATCTAGTCTATCAGGGAGGCGCAGTTGATATTGAAATCGTGCAAAGTTTGATGCATTCAACTTAAGTCTATGGAAGTCTAAGATCGTAGCAATTACCCTGTTGCCGCTGGATTTAAAAGGTTATTTTAGTCTGGAATAATAGCATCTGTAAAGGTGATATTAGTCATTCTGTCACGTAAACAAAAATACTGTGCTGACCACCAGTTGGAAATCACTGCGTTATATAACACTTCATGCTTTGAAATGGCATTGTTTTATAATAATATTAAAGACTCGATCTTTACCCCTCCAGGAGTACCACATCCCATCAGGGATTCTGATTGGCCGGCTCGTCTCATGGTCTCCCAAAGCTTTCCTGATGCATCACTTAGTTTAATGGTCATGTGTGGTCCACCGGTGAAGTCCATGAGAGCTTCTGATATGCTTCCTATGTCCATATCTGCATACGAGCCACACACTCTGGAAAAATTTAGAACACATCAGGACATGATTTCCAGAAGTTATTTTTTCCCCATAAAAAAAGAAAAAAAGAAAAAAAAAGAATATAAAAATAAACATAAAAATTATGGATTAAAATATCCAGCTCTGATGGAAATCTCTGTTAATAAAGTAAAACATACTTAGCATAAGCTTTCTCTAATAAAGCGGGCCAGAATTCATTTGGTGTTTTGGAGTGAACAAAGATAAGTCGGCCATCAAAGGTTGGTAGCTTGTCATCAATAACAACATCTACCCATGATCCATACCTCCAGAACTGAAATAAATAAATAAATAAAAAATAATATATATAAACTCGTATGATAGTGTTAACTTGTATAATAGTCAGTGAGGAACAGTTCACCGGAAATGGTTTAAATCATCCCTTTAAGATGATTGAATGTTTACCTTAAAGTGAAAGATTCCTGCATAATCCACAGAGAAACTCTGTTCATCACTGATAACCTGCTTCATGATTCGTTTTTGAGATGTAAGAGCTCCAACGGATGCCAGAAACCAGCAGTTACCTTCATAAACACACATACACACACGGCATATATCTCACAGTAATTTACCTTCAGTCAAGAACATTAAAATTCCATAAACAGCTGCATGGGTACTTCTATTCGTATTAAAGGCACAATATGTAAGATTTTTTTTATTAAAATATCCCAAAACTAGTGATGTTACATATGACACTGAAGCTTCAAAGCACGTATTGAGTACGCGGCATAATTTCTCTCAAAGCTCTGTGCTGGAGCATGCATTGTTTTCAGAGAATCACGTGATCAACGAAAAACGAAGCCTCACCCACTTTGTGGCTTTGTCCGATGGAGCACTTTTCACAGGCTTTTGGCTGCTATATTTCTTATTAACCGCCAGATGGCGCTGTTTCTGACACTCTCGAAGCTTTGAATCTTTTCCCGAAACAGTGTTATATATTTTGCTTACTTGTGTACTTACATTATCCCAAATGTTTCGAAGAATGTTTAAATCCAGAGAAATAAGCAATTTTAACTAGTGACATGGGCCGTGTCTATAGTGTCATTGTGTCGCCCACCAATGATGTCATACACCCTCGATTTCTGGTTTTGTTTTGTAGAAAACATGGAAACACCAAAGACGCTTTAATATGTTGTGCGTTTTATTAGATGTTTTCTTGATGAATGCACAGAGTAGCATTATAACAGAACTTTCAAACGTATCCAGTATGATAAAACAGCGCTGCTTTACCCCACATATGCATGACCAGAAGGAGCGGAAGTGCTAAAGTGTTTCATAATAAAAGCTCCACTGCTTTCGAGCCATGTGTCTCTCTCGTCTCTCATTAGCAATTGCTTCAGCGGCCTTGTTTCGCTTTGACGGCTTTCCGCCTCACTCTGCTTCATACTACGGCATTAATAAATCTTTAATACATTAGCTCATCCATGAACATGATTTCTGCCTGAGTCCTGTTGGATTGCGTTGGCTGTGGGAATGAAGACGACTACTCCCATGATTCTACACTCAGTCATGGCGTCATCAAACTTCACCTTTGTTCCTTTGTTTGTTTTGAATATGTGCCCTCTAGTGGTGAAAACTTACATATTGTACCTTTAAAGGAATAGTTCACCCTAAAATGAAAATTTGCTGAAAATGTGCTCACCCTCAGGCCATCCAAGGTGTAGATGAATTTATTTCTTCATCAGATTTGGAGAAATGTAGCATTCCATCACTTGCTCAGCAATGGATGCTCTGCAGTGAATGGGTGCCGTCAGAATGAGAGTCCAAATAGATTATAAAAACATCACAATAATCCAAAAGTAATCCACACCACTCCATCAATTAATGTGTTGTGAAGCCAAAAGCTGTACGTTTCTAAGAAACAAATCCATCTTTAAGCCATTTTAAGCTAAAATATGCTGAATACTCAATAAGTTAACATCCTGAGAAGCCAAAAGCAGTGTGAAAGGAATCCATCAAGACATTTTAAACTCCAAATCATTGTTTCTGGCTAAAATATGAGTCCATAATTCAAAATAACACTTATCTGTAATCTGTAGATCAAACACTGTTTACAAGCCAAAACAGTCCAAAACAGCTCTAAACAAATATGTGGCTGGATTTTGATGTGAGAGACAAACAGGAGATGGACTATTCTTGTTCTATTATTGTTATATTATATATAAGTTATATTATTATTATAATCGGGGTATAGCTCAGTGGTAGAGCATTTGACTGGATATCAAGTGGTCCCTGGTTGATATCCAGGTGCCCCTTGTGGAGTTGGAAAATTTGGAATAATCAAATTCAGGGGGCAGTCGTGGCCTAATCAATAGAGAATTGGACTTGTAACCCGAAGGTCGTGGGTTCCAGTCTCAGATCCGGCAGGGATTGTAGGTGGGGGGAGTGAATAACCAGCGCTCTCTCTCCACCTTCAGTACAACAACTGAGGTGAGACCCTTGAGCAAGGCACCGAACCCCCAGCTGCTCCCCTGTGCGCCGCAGCATTGGCTGCCCACTGCTCTGGGTGTGTGTTCACGGTGGGTGTGTGCACTTGGATGGGTTAAATGCAGAGCACAAATTCCGAGTATGAGAAACCATACTTGGCTACACGGCACTTCACTTCAGCTTTTGTCTTCTCCAGATGTTAACTGATGGACTGGAGTGCTGTGGATTATTATGATGTTTTTATCAGCTGTTTGGACTCTCATTTTGACGGCACCCATTCACTGCAGAGCATCCATTGCTGAGTGAGTTGGGACCAGTTTCATTTCTATGGGTCTGATGAAGAAACAAACTCATCCTAATCTTGGATGGCCTGAGGGGGAGGACATTTTTAGCCTTTTTTTGTGAACAATTTCTTTAAAACATCTCTATTAACTTAGATTTTCGATTTGTATTCACTATATTCCAATTGTATTCACCAAATATATGCCTATTTGATTCATTGCTTTATTACACTGCCACTTTATCTATCAAGTGTCATGCTCTGTGGATTTTTATGTTAATATTTAAAGGGTTCATATGATGCATTTTCAAAACTTCCTTTCTCTTTGGCGTGTTACAAGCTGTTGGTGCATAGATAAGACTCGTAAAGTTGCAAAGACTAAAATCTTATACCCAAAGATATATTCTTTATAAAGATTAAGACTTGTCCACGCCCCCCTGAAACGCCTCGTTTAAACATGCCCCCCACATGTCTACGTCACTGTCTGGGAAGATTTGCATAACACCGCCCAAATGTTAACTCAAAGAAAGAAGGCGTAACTTTTATTCTCGTTGTAGTATTGTTGCCGCTGCCACCTTTAAATTTTATATTTAAAGAATGTGCCACTGATGATTCAAACGCGAGTTTTAAGCAGTTTAGAGTAGCGCTTGTTGTTTGTTGTTTCTCCGATCACAAATGCAGACATGGTTTTATGTTTACGCAGCACGATACGCAACGCGTAAAAAAGGCATTTATAATCAGTAATTATGTCCCCACGATGCAACAAAAAAGGGTTTTATTGGTTTTGTCTCTTCGTGAGAATACGGCGTCACAGTATTAATACATTTCAGCAATGAGGTATTCGGCCAATAACCCACTGGAGCTGCAATCAGAATGCCTTGCTTTTCAGAACGATGAGCTTTGTTGTCTCGTTCAGTGCCATAGAGGAGAAACGGCGTCACATTATGGAAAATAATGTGGGTGTAACATGCATTCCGTACACATTCTTTTTTGAGGTATAACCGCATAATCACATTGCTTTACACCAAATACACAAAATAATATTCTTTTTAGCAACATCATATGACCCCTTTTATTTACAGAGTTTATATTTTGTTAATGATGCACAGCACAGCAGACCTACCTAATACACCTTGTATGATATCAAACCTTGAAGCTCCATGAACAATGTAAACAGGGTTTGGCACCAGTTCCTGAAGGAAGCAGTTGAATTATTTGACACTTTAGGGCAGATCACACAAAAATAAGCACAGTAGTTTGTGTGTGAAGATGTTCACGTACATGTGGTCTCCTCCACACCACTCTCTGAAGGTCTTCACGTGCCAGGGATCCCAGACCGATTGATTTCATCTCTGGCGGGAACAAGTTGTCTACGAATCTCAGTCTTTCCTTCAGGCAGAATTGCTTGAGCCGATGGAAGTCCTGATCCAGGAACTTCTCAGGATTGTTGGGAGAGCCCTGTCCATCTTTGAGATTACGCTCCGATACGATGTTTAAACACACACCAGGTGCTGGCATTGTGGCCTAAATCTGTTGAATGTTCAGCATTAGATTGCATTAAATTTTATTGTGCAAAGTACAAATATAGAGCTATTGAAATAATGCATTAGTACTGCATTTTAAACTTTTTATTAGGTTAAGGTTTGTTTATATTACAGAGACATGCAGGGAAACGTGCACTGCCTTTGCATCGTGTATGCAGCTGATTTTAATACTCAAATACAAGTATTCACAAAACTGAAATGAAAGCATGATAAAAACATACCTTTCCTCTCTTATTTGGCAGTTGGCAGATTATTCTGTCTTTTCTGAGCATGCAAGTCTCAGAAGATGCCTTTAAATGTCTGACTCCGCCCATCATCCAGCTGTGATGTCACTTTATGATTCTAAAGAATAGGTCAATATTTGAATGGAGCGCAATGTAGATCCAATATCAGAATAATAACATGCTGAAAAACCTCTTCATATGATGTGTCATCACATGAGTCTGTACCTCATAAAATGACTTCATGGGAACTAAGATAAAGTGAAAATGGCAGAAAAAAATAAATGTGTTCCAAAGAATCAGAAACTAGATCAAGGTCATAAATTGATAAAGGAGGAAAAGGGAGGTGGAACTTATACAGGATGTTTTTCAGTAGTACAAGCAATAGGAAGGCCTATTACTTACAGTATAATTACAGGGATTTCTATAAGTCATTTTCTCTTTGTAAAGCTCTGTACACCAAAAGCTAAAATTATATATTTATTAATATGCACTAAGGACCGATCCATTTTATAGTAATAAATAAACAACTGTAAACTGTAACTCTAAAGGGATAATTCTAAAAATTAAAGCTCACTATTTTGGAAGGTGTTTGATTTTAGTTTTAGAAGAGGAGAATAGTATTTTAATTTTGGGGAACATCTATGGTGACAATAATAATTTACAAAACAGGTTGTTATTACAAAATTTTAGAAAGGAAATTATGGAATTTGTTTTTAAATATACTCTAATACCCGGTTAAATGTATGTGGTGATTGGAACACCATTAATGACATGTTTTCCTGATGAATGATGAATGAAGGCACAGAAATCCTGATAAGATAGACTTCACTTGGAGTAATAAAGATAGATCCAGACAATCTTTTGATTAATTTCTGAGGAGCGTGGAAATCAAGTTCAGAAGGTCAACACTGCGCCTTCAGTATTTAGTGATCATAAAAATATTAATTAATAGCTATCAGACAGAATTGTTGTCAGACCTGTGTTCATGTTTTGTCCTTGTTTAGCTCTCCTGCCCTAGTTTCTCCCTGGTGTTTCATTGTGCCCATATTTGGTTCTTCCTGTTCCTGCTCCTAGTTTGTTTCATTTGTCTCAGGTGTGTCTCATTATCCCCTCTTTTAGTTGTGTATTTAAAGAGTGTTCTGTTCCTAGTTTCCTTGTTTGGTGTTTTACGTCATGTCCTGTTTCAGTTTGTATTCCCTTCAGTTGTTAATTAAAGACTGTTTACTTTCAGTTTACTCCTGCGTCTCCCCGCTCCTCTGGTGTGTGACAATTATGTGATTGTCTTTGAATTGTGTGAATTCTGTGGAATGGGTGAATTCCTTAAAATGTGTAAGTTTGATTGGAATTGATTTGCATTGAGATTTATTTAGCATAGAAAATAATCAGTGTTTGAAAATAGGAACAGTGACTTTGAGATGGACTCTGATACAAGTGTTCTAAAGTCAAGTGATGGAAGTATTCATTTAGTTCATCAGGTTCTGTAACTATAATCTGAGCATATATTTTTATAATCATCTTTTCATAAAAATATAACTTATTGCATCATTATTTTGTGATTATGTTATAAGGTTACAGAAGCATTACACCCTGCAAATGAGCCTTTAGATGTCCTCTACATGTGTTCAGATAGTGAGTAGAAACACTGAAATTCTGCTACCCAAGAGACCAATGTTGCAGTATTACATTTCCCTAAAATCTTACTAAAATTTCAAAAATTTAAAAACCCATTTATTTCCGTATTAGTGGCCTCCTACAACAACATTTTAAAGGTGAAATAGTTTTTCAGTTGTTTTTCTATATTTGGGTCTTTGAGGGTTAAGTGTTAGGTTAAACTAAAAAAATAAATAAAAATAAAATAAAGAGTTGTTACAATGATGCTAAAATATCAGGTTCATATGGAACAAATTGAGAAATGCTTAAATTAGAAATTTTGTAACTATAAGATGTAATAAAATAGCCAAAGACAAAATAAACCGAAAAGATGTTTTAATTAGAAATACAATGGATATTTAGAATAAATAAATAAGTGAACAAGAAAAACATATTTTTATTACATTCCAGTTGAAATTAGAACAAATATATGAAAACAAAGCTAAAGGAGAATTTAAAAGATCAAGGAGAAAGGGGTTAAAGAAGGGTGAAATTAATTCTAAGTTAAAATTTAGGGTTTTCTTCTTTATCTAGAATAGATTACACTGCGATGACGAGTATACTGATCTGAGTATACACACACATACTCTCTCTCTCTCTCTCTCTCTCTAATACACACACACACACACACACACACACACACACACACACACACTACTTTATTTGTTCAAATTAAATGCTGATTTTATATTTCCAAAAATATATTTTACTAACATTGTAATAATTCTGTTTTTTTTTAATTCTTGTTCATGTTTAATGGTAAGTGGTCAGTAGGTGGCGCTGTGCGCAAGTTTATAAAACAGCCCACTGAACAAAGTCATGAATCCCTGAACAATTAATCTGTCTTCTCAATTAATCTGTCTTCTTTTTTTCTTACTTAATCTTGGTACATACAGTATGAAAGACAGCAATAACGTCATAGTGATTAGTAACAATACAATTTTTATGCAGTGCATGAACATGAGCTCCAAAATATGACGTATGTATTTGACTAGTACATGAAAAATAGGAAATCAACCATGGCTGCTGTTCTCTATTTCTTCAGAATTACTTGTATCCAGATAAACTGGAGTATGAAATAAGTCAGTTGATTATTGACATTTAATTTGAGAGTCCAACTTGTCTTTTATTAAGTGACTGCAGGTGAACACGCTCAGACTCCACCAGTTTGTTTAATTTATTATTAATCTTTTCAAGTATTTTCTAGAGTTTCTATATGGCACTTCTGATCCAGATCACAGTGGCTTCACTGGTGAATTATTCAGTGCTGTGTTTCAATCTTTTCTTTAGAGAGAAGAACTGAAATCATCTGCTCATACACAGCACTGGAACTGAACTCTATCTCTGTTATTGTATTTTATTCAGACATCAACACTCTCAAAATAAAGCTTCTTTATTGCCTTCAGTGGCTGCACAAAGAACTACAAAGATGCCATTGATTGTGCGAGGTTAGAGTTTCTAAGTGCTTGTTTAAATTAAAATACAAACACACAGCATTTTTTATTGTGTAATAGCATTATATCATATGGCATATTTACATACGTGAAGCTATTTTTTTATCCAAATCCATTAATTGGTTATTAATTATGACATCACAGATTGTGTGTCAACGTCTGCAGGTCTCTGAAAAATATCACACAATTTCATTACAAGTTCAGTTTGTCAAACTTGTTCTTGTTGTAACAATATTTGTATTTTTTATATTTTTAAAAAAATAGGAGCACCTGTTATAATATTATATTAAATTAATTAATATTTCATGTATTTTAATGCAGACATTTAATTAATTCTAAAAGTAAATTAATTAAAAAATATAAAAATATTTAATGAATTATTATTTATATAAATGTAACTGTATATAAATAACCAAATATATATAATTAATAATAATAATAATAATAATAATAATAATAATAATATAGCATTTGTTTGAATTCAATTATTTGCCAAAGAGAAAAGTTTTAAAGGAATAAGTGTAAATTAATTAAAAAATTTGGAATCAATTGTTATTTGTATAAAAATAATTTTATATACATAACTTAATAATATAGCATTTGTATTGTATTTTATAATTTTGTAATTTATTGTATTAACATATATATTTTTTTTAATATACAAATTATTAAATCATATCACACATGCTTCAAGTAGATCTCACTAAATCCATCAAGACTGACTTCTGTCTGTGTGCTTGTTTTCTAAGCATCAGACGAGACTGATAGATTTGCGTTTTATTATTTCTATTTCACATGCTAATATATACTGTAGCTTCGGTGTTAAATGTGACATTTATTAGTTGAGCGACTGACTCTCCTTCACCGGTGTACGGCTGACACTTCGGCTGAGCTGCACTGCAATTAGCCCGCATGTCATCAGGCATCAGTGCTGCTCGTCTCACGACTGCATTTATTCATTAAACTCACATGTGAGAACACACACGTGAACTCACACACCGAGTCAGTCTGAAGATACTCACAGCATGTCTGAGACACCTGCCACAGCATCATTCACAGTCTCAGGCTCTGAACGAGGGGTTAATTTGGTGAAAAATACACACACACACACACACACACACACACGTTTACCTTGCTACATAATGCACATCGACTTCCATGTTTTTTTTATAAAGCTAATGTATTATTCACTAACCTTAACAACACATTAAGAACATTCCTGGATGTCCTTAGCAACTTAACAACCATCCAGGACAGTTTAGCACCTCAAAAGATGATTATTTACATTCAAATGTTGAAAAGTAGTGGAACTTATAGCAACCACCGAGGACACCTTAGCTACTCCCTAGCAACCACCAAGAACACCTTTTTTTACAATTGCTTAGACACTAAAACTGATACTTGAGCCTCACTTGAAGGCGAGTGACCGTGGTGCTGTAGTTCATTTAAAGCGTAAGTTTAGCTTTTTTAAGTTTCATGAACTATAATTAAACACAGAGCTTATTTTTTTGTATACAGAGTGACGTCATAGTTCCCCCACTCTATTTATAGTGTTTTTTGTTTGTTTGTTTGTTTGTTTAATGATGGCTGTGCAAAGTGTAAACGCAATCATGTGAACTAATCCTTTGTTTTTGTTTTTATTATTATTGTTTTTTTTTCCTTCTCTTGTGAAAATAAATGTGAAAACTGAAATGAAAACTTCTTTCCCCCGTTTCCTGGTTTGTATTATATTCTCTGCTATTGTGATATTGTATGTAAAAAGTGGATTTTAGAGGCTATCAGGGTTTAATTACTTTTTGACAGGTTTATTCCTGTCTGGTGCATGAACATTTTGAGTAGGTAAAATCATTTTTCACTAAAACCGTTTCCCTGGGTGTCTCCAGTGTTACAGTGCATGTACAGTATGTTTTACATTTTTCACATCTGAGTGTAGTTTGGTGTGTATGTGGCTTATTATTTTATGTTTGTGTGCAGAGTTCCTATGCAAAAAAAAAAAAAAAACCTTTTAGAAGAGTCAAAACAGTTTTCAAAGAAGTGTTTGCTTTTGCAAGATGTGTGTGACGTTTTGTATGTTGTGTGTGGGTTTTGTGGGTTTGTGTGTAGAGTTTTAAGAAATGTGACCCTGGAGCACAAAACCAGTCATAGTGTCAATTTCTCGAAATTGAGATTTATACATCATCTGAAAGCTGAATAAATAAGATTGATGTATGGTTTTTAAGGAGAACAATATTTGGCCGAGATACAACTATTTGAAAATCTGGAATCTGAGGGAGCAAAAGAATCTAAATATTGAGAAAATCATCTTTAAAGTTGTTCAAATGAATTCTTAGCAATGCATATTACTAATCAAAAATTAAGTTTTGATATATCTACGGTAGGAAATTTACAAAATATCTTCATGGAACATGATCTTTACTTAATATCCTAATGATTTTCGGCATAAAAGAAAAATTGATCATTTTGACCCATACAATGTATTTTTGGCTATTGCTACAAATATACCCCAGAGACTTAAGACTGCTTTTGTGCTCCAGGGTCACAAATGGAGCCACATTATCAAAAACTGTGTGTAAGCATTTTGAAAAAACTGTAACACCTCAAAAGTTCATTATTTACATTCAAATATTCAAAAATGCTGAAAGTGAAAAACTCCCTAGCAACCACCCAGGACACCTTAGCAACCGCATAATTATCTACATAATCGTAAATGCATATCTGATCTGTTAAGCATCATATGATGTTTTCTAATGAGCTGTTAATGAATGTGTGGAAGTGTTAGCCATGAATGCGATAAACAACAAGTATTGTTGGGTTTGATTTAGTAACATGAAATGTCATCACAAAGAAATCACATCTGATAATAAATGAAGAACAGAAGCCTTCGACCTTTCCTGAAATGAATTCATTTTCTTTTAACGATATAGTTAATGTCACGTTGTGTAACAGCGTTTTGATGTGTAAATGCTTAAGGTCTTTCATGTGTTTTATTGCACATTAGCCTTTTACACAGTGAGACGGACAAACAGTCTTCTTTACAAGCCATTAATAAAATCTCTGAATGTCTGAACATCACTTCATCTCATATTTTGTTAATAACTCATTCCTGTGATCCCCTTCATATCTGTCTGTGTGAATATGTCAAATTCCCTTTGACAGCTTCATTAATTTATCGGTCACATGCTTAACAGAAAGAAATTTAAAAAAAATTTTTCGGTGCAAATAAAGTCATCATTCTCAAGAGAACCTATATATAATTTAATAATGCATAAATATGTATGTTAATAAATTATAATGATCAAATATTAAGTGCATGTATATTATGATGTATAATTATGTTATATAGTATTACAATTACAATTTGGTAAAGTGTATATATAAATAAAAATAATAATGAATAAATTAATAACTGGTATTAACATGTATTTAATTAATACATAATTAATAATTAATTATATATATATATATATATATATATATATATATATATATATAGATATATATATATATATATATATATATATAATACATCATGTATATAATTATGTTTAATTGATTATATATAATTAATTAATTAATTAATTAATTAATAATAAATTGTTTATAATTTCTTTTAAATTCTTACTTGTTTAAGATTTTTATATAATAGGCATTAAATCAACAGAAAAGAATTTAATGAAAAAAAATTAAAACCATAACAACACATGAACTCCTGAAAACACAACAAGCTTATGTTTAACTTCACTTTCACAGCAGCATCCCATTAAATGCACTTCACTTCCACAGGAGGAGGAGACAAAAACAGCTCACTCCCATAATGCTTTGCAGCATGAACAGCCAATAAGAACTATGTACAGTGTTATGCTGAGATGCTAGAATATTTATTTAATTTATTTGCGTTCTCCTGCAGGTCTTTAATCTGTGCCCAGGGCTCACAGTTGGACTGGTTATCTTCAGTCTCTGCTGGTAGATTCTGAAGCAACACCATTCTTCTCCACACACACCGTTCAAAACTAGGCTTACAGTTGTGCATTTGTATGAAATAAAAGCTGAGCAACTGCTAGGTATTATAAACCTCCTTGATGTGCAACATCAAAAGTTATGGATACCAGCTCTCTTGCAGACAAACCTCTCAGTGAACCAAAATATATCATATATACAGTAATCTCCTTATAATCTCAGAAACCTCTGAGATTTTCTTTAGCTGAGGGTGTGGTCGAGTCACTTCAGCGATAACAAGAGCTTGTTTGTATATGCTTGTTCTGGAGTCATTAGTACCGCGCTTTCATTTCTTCATCATCACTCTGTTCCTGGAGCTCTGAAATAATGGGCGGTCGAGGACTCACTCTTTAATTGTAACCGTGCAATAATGTTTTCCCTCAGAGCGTTGTTTTTATATTTCTCTTATTTCCCAGCACAGCTGACCTCTCAGAAAGCCACACCTGCAGGGAAACACCGCTGACACTTGTGCAACACCACCAGACTTTCTTTAAAACCCCGCCATATTTGCATTTGAGATCCAGTCATGTTAAATTAGCAGAAAGCTCATAACTTTCATTGCCTAAGACTGGATTTGTTTGATGAAAGACGGGCCTGACCATGTTAGCTCAAGGCCACTTTTGATTAAAGCAGCAGGTCGCCACTAGGGGGTGTCTGACTTAATTTCACATTATTGAATGAGCCTATTAAATCAAAATAGGCATTTAGTCCATGCATATTAGTAATGAGACCACTATGCATTTGGTAGATGCATTTATCCAAAGCAACCTGCATTGCATTCAACATATACATTTTATTAGTTCATGCATTCCCTGGGAATCAAACCCACAGCCTTGGTGTTGTGGAAGCCATGCTCTACTGTTTAAGCCTCAAGAAAATATTGACTTTGCAAAAGATGTATACACATAACTTTCCACATGTCATCCACGTAAAGCCACTGCCATATCAGCCAGCAAAACATAAATACAACTAAGTGCATCTTTAAATTTGCATATCAAGTGTTGTTATTATAGTATAATTGAGATACTATTTTATTTTATTAATATTTTAATATAGTTGTAATTTTCTGATTTTTTTTTAATGACAAATGTTAGTATTTTTTGTGTTTGTATAAATTTTAAGTTTAAACATATTTATAGTTGTAATTAATTTTCATTTCATGTTTAGTTTTAGTTCTTTTAGTAGGCCTACATCAAGTTAAACTAAATGAAAAGAAGAAATTTTGCCTTTGCAACTCAAAAAAAAAAGAATTCAAGAATTTGTTTGTTTTTATATTTAATGTTTTCATTTTAATTTTAGTTAAAACGTTTGTAATTTTGTTGTATTTTCATATATTTTAATCATTATTTAAAAATATGTTCATAGTTTTTATTCATTTTCATTTCAGCTTTAGTTTTGGTTATTTTTAAAATATCAAGCTTAACTAAATGAAAATGGATTTTCAACAATGGATTTTAGTTTTAATTTTAGTTAACAACTTAACGTGTATAAGTAAATTAATTGATTATATGTTCTATCTTGCCCATCTCTTTTGCTTTCAACTAGCTTTTTTTTCTCTCTTGGTCTTTCATCATGTCAAGGCTGTTTCCTCTTTGCATTTTTGCTGCGGTTCTGCAATATATGTTACCTTTTTAGAAAGCAATTTCCAATAAAGTCAGCTTTGTTCTGGAGTCGGCAACACCATCTGCCTTTGTGTCAAAATAAATGCAAAGAGCTTTTTAACTTATCTGCCTCCACTCGGGCTTTAATGACACCGGAAAAAATGGTGAACACGACAAAATCTAGGCAGCGGTAATTTATCTGTGAAGGAGCAGAGCGCACTTATTATTTTTTATCCTCACTGATTTATTACAAACCTTTTTTTTCTCAAGCCTGACATGTAATATTGACGTTATAGGTAGGTATAATGTTAGTGTTCTCGCCTTTCAGCCTTTTTTGATTTTTGTCTGTCAGCAGCACATGAGGACGCGTGTGTGAGAGCGTTTGCATCCATGTGTGCTTGAATGACATTACTTGTATACTGCATCTCGTACACTGAATACCTGCCTACTATTTTCTACAAAAAATAGCATATAAAAGAGTACGCAATGTGCAAAAATAAACATTTTCAAACAGCATAAATGCTATACTGTTGGAGCACGTTCGAAATAAATATTGCATGTTTTTATGTTATCATCTTTAAAATAAAATAGTTATTACCCAAAATTGAAAGTATTTACTCTCCCACAAGAAGGTTGTTTTACATGCAAGCGCTTATTATGTATGAGATGAGTATTGTTAGGGTCTTCAGCAGATTTATAAGGAAACGATGCCACTGATTAGTTTTCACTTTGCAAATCCCAGTATGACTGATGCGCTCTGCAGTTGATTATGGGTGCCGTCGCAGAGATGA
The DNA here is from genome assembly GCF_018340385.1 of Cyprinus carpio. Lineage (NCBI taxonomy): Eukaryota > Metazoa > Chordata > Actinopteri > Cypriniformes > Cyprinidae > Cyprinus > Cyprinus carpio. The sequence goes on along the minus strand of NC_056613.1, from coordinate 1,009,831 downwards.
ACTGAATCAGCTGATTTTCAACAATGGGACATTCTGAGTATTTTGAATATTTAAGCGGCACCAATTAACTTCCACACGGTATAAGTGTAGAATTAATTACGACCTGCATGTTGCTGAGATATAAATTGTCCACTGAGATATTCTCTCTTCTTTTCTCAGCACATGCCCATCTCTTTTTGCTTTCAATAGACATTAGCTTCTTTTACTACCATCTAACTGTCGTCTCATGGTGATGGAGAAACAAAAGGCCATCCTAATCTCAAATGGGCACTTGTTTTATATTGTAGGGGGGGTCCTCCTCCTCTAAACACGGACTGAATGTGTTCATGGTTTGTGAGAGTTCTATAAACTGATAGTGGGGGGTAACCTTTTTTTATCGAGATGTCAAGGCTGTTTCCTCTTTGCATTTTTGCTGCGGTTCTGCAATATATGTTACCTTTTTAGAAAGCAATTTCCAATAAAGTCAGCTTTGTTCTGGAGTCGGCAACACCATCTGCCTTTGTGTCAAAATAAATGCAAAGAGCTTTTTAACTGCTCTCCACTCGGGCTTTAATGACACCGGAAAAATGGTGAACACGACAAAATCTAGGCAGCGGTAATTTGAAGGAGCAGAGCGCACTTATTATTTTTATCCTCACTGATTTATTACAAACCCTTTTTTTCTCAAGCCTGACATGTAATATTGACGTTATTAGGTATAATGTAGTGTTCTCGCCTCAGCCTTCTTTTGATTTTTGTCTGTCAGCACATTAGGACGCGTGTGTGAGCGTTTGCATCCATGTGCTTTGAATGACTACTTGTATACTGCATCTCGTACACTGAATACTGCCTACTATTTCTACAAAATAGCATATAAAAGAGTACGCAATGTGCAAAAATAAACATTTCAAACAGCATATGCTATACTGTTGGAGCACGGTCGAATCATATTGCATGTTTTATGTTATCATCTTAAAAATAAATAGTTATTCCAAAAATGAAAGTATTTACTCTCCCACAAGCCATGCAAGAAGACTTTTTCACTGGAGGAAGCGTTATTATCGATTATGGACTTGTATTTTAGCCAGAAGCAAGGGTTTAAGTTAAAAATGTCTTGCTGGATTTGTTTCATCTTTTGTCTTCTCCAGATGTTAACTGATGGACTGGAGTGCTGTGGGTTACTTGTGGATTATTGTGATGTTTTATCAGCTTGGACTCTCATTCTGACGGCACCCATTCACTGCAGAGCATCCATTGCTGAGACACTGATGCAATGCTACATTTCTCCAAACCTGATGAAGAAAACAAACTCATCCTAATCTTGGATGGCCTGAGGGTGATTGTAGCATCCTCCTCCTCTAAACATCCATAATGTTTCCATGTTTGTGAGAGTTCCTCTGATGTGAAGGTGAGCAGTTATGACTTTGCCCTCCATGTGACTCTCAATTTAGCACCTTTGCGTTTTTTACAGTGTCACACCAGCCTCAATTAGCATAACGCTGTTAAACGCCCAAGCAGAGCTGAAGCTGTTAATGTGAGTCTTACTGAGAATTAAAACAATGACCTTTTGCATAATCCATTTAAAGTGCTGTAGATCATGTGCCATTTTATTCAACACAACCAGGTAGTGTTTTAAAGTCTTTAATGCATTGTGACATAAATCAGTATAAAAGACAAGCACGACTATGAAATTTACACTCTTAAATGGCATTTTATTTGCATCTGTATTTGTATGGTTTTTGAAAATAGCTGCAGGGATTGTGATTTATGCTAAATATCAAATGCAATAAATGCAAAAAAGAAGCACAATTAAAATAAAGTCAAAATCAAAGGAAAATAAATAGTCAGTTTTTAAGGATTAAATTGATTATTAAAAGCGATGGGTGTGTGTGAATATATGTGGATATATAGAGAGTATGTGTTTTTTTTGTGTGTGTTATAGTGTATACTGGTGGTGAGAATTATTTGATGAAGTATCAGACCGGATCACATCAGCACAGGTTAAGCATGGGGTGTTTTAATGTGCTGTGGTGTACAAACTCTGTGCTGGGTCAGATGACGGCCGTTCTGGTCAGCGATCCTGCGCTCAGAACTGCAGCCAGCGGCTTTCTGATGTGATTAATGAACATTGATTTCTAACTAAAGCCACAAAAACAGCACCTACTGCTCATCATGTCGTGGTTTACAGACCCCACCTGGAGAATCTGCTCAGCAGACAAGTCTTTTCTCCGTTTGGTCAATAACTGGGAACCAGCTGATGAAAGAGAAACCTATAGAACAAGTTAAAGTTCTGCATTATTACTAAAGCTTTCTTTTTACCGACATAGGCTCATTGGAAATACGTGACTCTAAATACATTTCTGCAAAACTGAAAAAACATACCTATACCTGTATGTACGAATCGCTGTAGTTTCCAGTTGAAATGAACATTACCCTGCTGAAAAAAACAGCATATGCTGGTTATGTTTTTTTTGTTGGTTGGTGTTTTGTTTTGTTCACTTTTGCTGGTTTATGCTGGTCCTTTGCTGGTTTATGCTGGTCTTTTTGCTGGGTTTATACTGGTAAGCTTTGCTGGGTTTAATGCTGGTCCTTTTGCTGGTTTATGTTGGTCCTTTGCTGGTCCTTTTGCTGGTTTATGCTGGTCCTTTGCTGGTCCTTTTGCTGGTTTATGCTGGTCCTTTTGCTGGTTTATGTTGGTCCTTTGCTGGTCCTTTTGCTGGTTTATGCTGGTCCTTTGCTGGTTTATGCTGGTCTTTTTGCTGGTTTATGCTGGCCTTTTGCTGGTTTATGCTGGTCCTTTTGCTGGTTTATGCTGGTCCTTTTGCTGGTTTATGCTGGTCCTTTTGCTGGTTTATGGTTGGTCCTTTGCTGGTTTATGCTGGTCCTTTGCTGGTTTATGCTGGTCCTTTGCTGGTTTATGCTGGTCTTTTGCTGGTTTATTCTGGTCCTTTTGCTGGTCTTTTTTCTGGTTTATGCTGGTCCTTTGCTGGTTTATGCTGGTCCTTTTGCTGGTTTATGTTGGTCCTTTGCTTGTCCTTTTGCTGGTTTATACTGGTCCTTTGCTGGTTTATGCTGGTCCTTTTGCTGGTTTATGTTGGTCCTTTGCTGGTCCTTTTGCTGGTTTATGCTGGTCCTTTTGCTGGTTTATGTTGGTCCTTTGCTGGTTTATGCTGGTCCTTTTGCTGGTTTATGCTGGTCCTTTTGCTGGTCTTTTTGCTGGTTTATGCTGGTCCTTTGCTGGTTTATGCTGGTCCTTTTGCTGGTTTATGTTGGTCCTTTGCTGGTCCTTTTGCTGGTTTATGCTGGTCCTTTGCTGGTCCTTTTGCTGGTTTATGCTGGTCCTTTGCTGGTCCTTTTGCTGGTTTATGCTGGTCCTTTGCTGGTCGTTTTGCTGGTTTATGCTGGTCCTTTGCTGGTTTATGCTGGTCTTTTGCTGGTCCTTTTGCTGGTTTATGCTGGTCCTTTGCTGGTTTATGCTGGTCTTTTTGCTGGTTTATGTTGGTCCTTTTGCTGGTTTATGCTGGTCCTTTTCTGGTTTATGCAGGTCCTTTTGCTGGTTTATGTTGGTCCTTTGCTGGTCCTTTTGCTGGTTTATGCTGGTCCTTTTTGCTGGTTTATGCTGGTCCTTTGCTGGTTTATGCTGGTCTTTTTGCTGGTTTATGCTGGTCCTTTTGCTGGTCTTTTGCTGGTTTATGCTGGTCCTTTGCTGGTTTATGCTGGTCCTTTTGCTGGTTTATGTGGTTGGTCCTTGCTGGTCCTTTTGCTGTTTTATGCTGGTCCTTTTGCTGGTTTATGTTCGTCCTTTGCTGGTTTATGCTGGTCATTTTGCTGGTTTATGCTGGTCCTTTGCCAGCACATGACCAGCTTAAACCAGCAAAGGACCAGGATAAACCAGCATCCCAGCATCAAAACATACCTAACCAGCATATGCTGTTTTTTCAGCAGGGTAGAGGCAGTAAAACTTTTTATTTCTTTTCACACAAGTATGATTTGCTGGTCCACAGTTATGATCAATAAACCCTAATTTTCACATAATTACTTCAGGAATATTATGTTATGAATTCAAAACACTTTAAACATGCTGCAAGATTTGAAAACTGATTCTTTTGAACGTGTCGTCACATGTACAGCTTGAGAAAAAAACTAGCTGAAATAAAATAATTTCAAGTATTTTAATATATATTTTATTTTATTTGTTAATGTTTATTTTATTTAAAGTAACTTAAATTTTATGGCTTTTAGTTTTAGTAAACTATAATAACCCTGTTCAGAGCAGATCTGATTAAAGTTCAGCATATACAACTAAATAAATGAGATGAAATAAGTCAATAAATGAGAAATAAATAAATAAATAAATAAATGCTGCTTAGAAACTAGCTGAAATAAAATATGTTTATTTTTTGACCACATAGGATGCCAGGGTGTTGCTTTGTGGATACAAGACTGTTCCAAGCGGTTGCTATGCGATTTAAATATTATTCTTATAACACTTTTTAAAAAAGTGGCTTAAAACTGCAAAGTCTGCATAGTCAGGTGAAAGTGTGATTCTCCTGAGATGCTTTATAATGCAAATGAAACAGTGTTTTCCATATGAGATGCGTCCCCGTCCTCAAGAAGCACTTTGATGTTTTAACAGCCCTGAAGTGAAGATATCATATCCACTCTCCCTGTGTTTCTCTGCCTTAAAGCAGAGCATCCTATTTCCATATGAAAAGCTCAGATTGGCCGCTTGACGCTGTCACAATATGTGATAATTAACTGCTGGGATTACAGACGAGCATACAGGTTAGCATTCAAGATGCTGATGAATCCATTCTATAACATTACACTGAGAAAAAAAATAAATAATAAATAAATAGTGTAGGATTTACTTTGAAACAACGTTGAATTAAAAAAGAAATTTTGAAGTAGAAAGACTGAATAGTAGTCAATAGTTTTCTTACAGATCATAGCTCATTAAAATGACAAAACAGAAACAACTTGATCCAAAATTGAAAAATATATTATATATAGCAAGAGTAGACAAAGCACAAGGTCACAAATACACCAGGACCTATATATACACCACGTGCATAATAATTAGTCACACTGATATTCTGATGTTATTTTTTTCCAAGCACATTTTACCAATTCCAAACCACATCAGTCTTAATAACTACTATTAATTTTGTATTTAATCATTTATATTTAATCATGATGAAAAAAATAAAATAAAATAAATGAATGTCCAAATATTTATGCAACTTAAGCAATGCACTTGTCATTTCCAGGTTACTTTTTGACACAACTGCACTGGTCTATATTCACCAGTCATGAAAGCAAATATGTATTTATAATTTACAGAAAGGTTGCACTATAAATGTTACCATTTGGTGTTTATGACCTCCTGACATCAGAAAAAAGGCAGTTTGACGAATCAGCATTTGTTTTCATTAACACACACACACACACACACACACACACACACACACACACACACACACACACACACACACACACACACACACACAGTGATGTGATGCTCTGTTACACATTCATCAGTTGGGCTTCAATCAACGTATAACATCTGCTCGTATCCCTCTGTCACACCCGGAGCAGATGCTTTAGTGATTTCACTCTCTACTCATCATAAACACCCAATGAGAGTCATATCCAATTATATCTATTAAACAAAACTGCAAACAGCAGTTAAGGGCCAAACACACCAGCAGCATGTGCGGCATAAGGCTGAGGATTTATTGTATCCCTGGTGGTGAAATTAGGAAAAGAAGTTCAACTATGAGTAGATTTACACGACTTAACTTCAACTTAAAAGTGTAATTCAGCTAAAAATCAAAATGTGATGTCATTTACAAATCCTCAGGCCGTCCAAGATGTAGGTGATTTTTTTCTTCAGTAGTAAAACAAGTAAAGAAGATTTTTAGCTGAATCCGTGGTTCTTGGTGATTCATAAAATGCAAGCCAGCAGCTGCATGTTTTTGAGAATAAAAAAAGCATATGAAGGAACACAAAACGAATACCCGTGGCTCCTGATGATATATCGATGTCCTATGAAGCAAAACACTCGGTCTGTGTGAGAAACTGAACATTATTTACAACATTATTACCAGAGCCTCGGGCAAACAGAGAAATCCGATTCTTTTCTGTGAACTGGTTCTTTTGGACAGTTCGTTTCAATGAACTGATTCAGTTCGCAAGTTTGTTTACGTAATCACTCAATGATGTCACACATATGCAGTTATGAAAGCACCCAATAATAATGTGAAACGTGTATGTTTTCCCTTACGAAAAATAAGTTTTTTCAAGTGTGCTATTAGTATACTTCTTTTAAACTAAAAATAGGAAAGTATGCTGTTAGTTTACTTTTTATGTACTTCTCAGGAATGGGCTTTATGTACTTCTTAGAAATATACTTAAAATGATATTTAAGTATGCTTGACTTATACTTACAAAAAGTCTAACTATATTTGAACTATACTTGTGCTCCTAGAATCCGTGTTTTCACTGTTATACAGTAGAGGGTGCTAGCACACATTTTTTTCCAAAAAAAAACACAAGTGAAGAAGAAAAAGAAACAACAGATACTAACACATGTAATCTAACACAATCATCTGACATGGAACAGCATCAAAACTGTAACGTTATGGAATGAAAATGTCGACAGATAAAGAGGTAATAATTACAGTCAAGCTTTGGGGTGTTGATCGACTCCATCTACGATTTGATTATCATTCTGAATCGAATTCATAGTCTTTTTTTCAGTTTTTTGTTCAAAAATGTTATTTCTTTATTTTTTTATGAAACTTACCCACATTAACATTTTTTAAAAAAGAATGCATGAAGCTAGAATAAAATGTTTTTGTTTACAAGCAGATACCCTGTTCTTTCTTTGGATGTTTTGTATGTTCAGATATTCATATCACAAAAATATACAAATTAAAACCTAAATAGGGACGTAGTAATATACTTAAAGTATGATGTACAGTTCACTTAAAGAAAACTTATGAGTATACTTGCAGTATAAAACTACTAAAACTAGTAGTTTACTGAGACTATACTTCAAAGTGCACAAAGTATTTAATTAGTAAACTGTCAGTATACCTATACATTCACTTTTAGTATAATTGCAGTACAAACTACAAACATAGAGGTAAACTAGTTGTGTACTCAAAGTTTGCTAATGTTATACTTAATGTATACTTAAAAGTATGCTTTTATATACTAGAAGTGTTGTATTCTTGTTATCAAACGAAGCCAGGTGCAACAAGTGAACGGGTTACATGTTCCTTTTTATTGCTCACTATTTAACACTCACAACTTGAGCTCATCTCTCTTCTTCTCAGTCTTCCCTTTTTTATGCTACTTCCCCCTAGTGGTCTCAGTTAGAACTACAGTGAATAACAGGACACCACATCTCCCCCATTACATAAACAATTTCACGTAGTACCCAGTAACTCAAAACAGTTCTAAATTTTGATATGAACAAATAAGTGTAAGCTTTTGCCTTATTACAACTAAGTTCCTTTACAGTAGTTAAACAACTGTACTTACATTTGTTAAATTCTCAATTTCAAGTCTTCCTCATAATTCCAACAGAATTACAGAATCCTAACATGACTATATTCAATCTCCAACTGGCTTTACCTACATACAGTCAGTAATACAAACCACTTTACACTCTTATGTAGTTTCATAGTCCTTCAACCACAAAGGTGGTTTGCACTGGCAACCAGAACATCTTTCTGTGCTTTGTTCCGTGTTCGGAACATTTCCAACTGAAACATCAACAGCAGACTGATCTGAGGTCGGCTTCAAGACCTCTGGAACCAAAGACAAGTGAGAAGAGTGCCAAAGTCTTCCATCTGCCAATCTGTACGTGCTTGGGCCCATTTGCTTCTCTATTTCCACTGGCCGTGTGAACTTTGAATATCCTTTGGGAACATGCGTCGGTTTGCGTATACGCACTTTATTCCCCACCTGAAATGTAGACACCTGAGCCCCTCGTTTCGCATCAGAGTATTGCTTCATTTTGTGTTGACGAATTGACACTCGTTGTCTGACTTCCTGGTCCCGTATGTGACTGGAGTGAGATGTGAACACAGTAAGTTTGGTTCTCATTTCCCTACCGTACAACAGTTCAAATGGTGAAACACCAGTCATTGCATGTGGAGTGGAACGATACGTTTGCAAAAAGTCCAAGACTGCTTGTTTCCATGGTTTCTTTTGCAAAATGGCCATTTGCACACAGTCCTTAAGAACCTTATTGAATCTTTCCACAGCCCCGTTGGCTGCAGGATGGTATACGGATGTTTTGGTGTGTGCAATGTTTCGTTCATCCAAAAAGGCAATAAAGCCTGAAGAGATAAGTTGCGGTCCATTATCTGTTACCAGACATTCAGGGTTTCCATGCCTACTGAAAACAGAATTCAGGAATCCAATGACTACAGGTGTTGTAATGGAAGGCGTAAACGCCACTTCAGGCCATTTTGAGTAGTAGTCGATCAGCGTTATAGCATATCTACAGTCATAAGCAGCTGTCTCAAAAGGTCCTACTATGTCCAAACCTAACTTCAACCATGGACTGTCAGGAAGAGGTACTGGCTGTAATGGAGAAGCAGTAATCTTAGCCGTCCTATCTGACTACTGGCACAATGAACATGTTGCAATCTGAGTTTGAACCATAGCATCTATTCCTGGAAACCAATACAGCTCGCGCAACCGCTGCTTGGTCCTCTCTATGCCCTGATGATTCTCATGTGCCAAAGTGACCATGGTTCTGCGCAATGCCACTGGAACAACCAACCGTGAACCCCTGAACACTAGATTGTTCATCACGCAAAGTTCATGTCTCATTTTGAAGTAAGCTTGCAGCGAGGAATCCAGAGCTTTCGCTGAAGCTGGCCATCCCTTTTCAATCTGAGCACGCAGGGCAGAAAGCTCAGAACAGGCCATAGAAGCACACTCAAACTGCTTAGGAGTCACTGATGTAAGAGACATTGACAGCAATGCAACTAACTCAGGCTCTGCATCCATGTCCATGTCTGTGGTAGATGGCAATGGTAGTCTTGAAAGACAATCGGCTGTACAGTTTAACAAACCTGCACGATAGACCACGTCATAATTAAAGCATAACAGGCGTGCAGCCCATCTAGCTATGCGCATTCCCGCCCTGTCTGCTCCTTTTGTACAGAGAAGTGTAGTTAGAGCCTGATGGTCAGTTCGTAGTGTAAACTTACGCCCCCAAAGATAGGTCCTCCACTTTTCCACCGCCCACACGCATGCCAATGCTTCTTTCTCCACTGTTGCATACTTCCTCTCAGTCTGAGTTAAGGATCTGGAGGCAAAAGCGACTGTCCGCTCTGTGTTGTCTGGGTGAATCTGGGTAAACACTGCACCAAGACCATAATCTGATGCATCTGTAGAGATAATGGATGGTAAATTAGGGTCGTACAATGCTAATGCTGGACTGGCAACCAACAATTTCTTCAAAGTGACAAAGCAGTTCTCCGTTTCCTCACTCCACTGAAATGGTCCCTCTTGGCGGAGACATGCACGTAAGGGTTCAACTACGGTAGTATAATTGGGTATAAATTTATTATACCATGAGAGCATACCCAGGAATGAACGTAAACTTGATGCATCCTTAGGAGCTGGAGCTTGTACAATGGCCTGTAAGTGCTCAGTATCTGGCTGAACTCCTTGTGCTGTGACCAAGTGTCCCAAAAAACGCAGGCTCTTTTGCCTAATCTGACATTTTTGTTCGTTCAACCGTAAACCAGCTTCCTTTAGTCGGCTCAGTACTGTGTTCAGCGCAATGTCATGTTCCGCTGCTGTGCGTCCAAAGCAAATGACGTCATCGAGGTAGTTCTGCACATTTGGTACACCTTTAAGTATGCACTCCATCATCTTTTGGAATACCGACGGTGCTGACGCTAACCCGTACGGTACCCTGCAAAATCGGAACAGTCCTTCATGCGTGATAAATGCTGTTAAATCACGGCTCTCTGGATGTAAAGGCACTTGATGATATGCACTCTCAAGATCGATTGTGGAGAACATTGTAGATCCAGCTAAAGCAGTCAATAATTCCTCCATGTGAGGCAGGGGATAGCTGTCTATTATTACAGCCTTATTTGGTTCCCTGAGATCTACAGACATTCTTATGCCAACAGTCTTTTTCATTGTAACCACGATCGGTGACACCCATGGGGATGCATCAATTCGCTCTATAACTCCAGCTAAAAGTAGTCTGTCCAACTCAGCGGACACGGCTTTTCTCACAGAAAAGGGAAGGCGTCGTAGTTTTTGTCTAACTGGCATGACTGAATCGGACACTTTGACTTTATGCATAAACCCTTCAACACAGCCAACTGAGGGTGTATCCACTTGAGTAGAAAGCTGCAACACTGGTTCCGAAGAGTGAAATGTGGAGGTTGTAGCATGATCTGGCAGGATTGTATCTCCTTTAATGCACAAATTAAGAGCTGTTATGAGATCCATGCCCATTAATGCAGTTCCTTTATCCACCACATAGAACTGAGCATTTGCGGCAATCTTTTACTACAGTTGCGTGCAAGCAGCCGATCACATGAATTGGCGTACGCGAATAAGTGACTAAGCATGCTGCAGGTGGTTGTAAAGGTACTTCCCCAAAGTAATCATCATACATACTCTTTGGCAGGACTGATACAGAAGCACCAGTATCCACAGTCAGTGTAACAGGCCTCTGAACCGCACCTGCTTCGACCTGAACAGTGCAGTGAAGTTTAGCGCTCACATCACTTTCTTGTAGTAACAGTAGTGTGTACTCAGGCATTAGTACTTCATGCACTGTGTGAGTTTGCGTCGATCTACAGACACGTGCAAAATGTCCTTTTTTCTTGCAAATTTTACAGATTACCTTGGCTGCTGGACATTCTACTGCATTTGCAAGATGTTTATCCGATCCGCAGCGAAAGCAGGTACGTGAAGTAACCGTCCGAGGCGATGTGAATGAGGCATTTGAGCGCGCGCCAGCCGTTCTATTTTTAGATCCCCCAGTACTTTTGCGTTCCTTTGCACATTCACAGTCTGTACGGGAAAGTTCTGTGTATTTGATATTGCTTTCGCATGCTCTCCAGCAGATTCGACTTGTTGTGCGATTGTAACAGCATCCGCTAATGTTAACTTATCTTGCAGCAAAAGTCTCTCTCGGATACGCGGATTAGTGACGCTTTCCACCAGCTGGTCGCGAATCATATCGTCTGCATTTGTAAACTCACACGTAGACGAAAGTTCTCTCAGTGCAGCAACATACTGGATTATAGACTCACCAGCTTGTTGAGTTCTTTTCCGGAATGTGTGTCTCTCCATAACCACGTTCAACTTGGGTGTGAAGTGAGCATGTAAAGCAGTAATAGCAGCGGCCATTGTATCACCAGTTTCTGGTAACGTGTAGAATATTCTCTGCCCCTCCGTGCCCAGGCAATGTAACAGAAGGGCTCTTTTCCTGGCTTCCGACCATTCCTGTCCTTCAACGTCGATCACTAGCAGATAATTCTGGAACATCCGCTCCCATGTCTTGAAAGGAATCGCGGGATCGCCCGGAGCAGGTAAGAATAAGTTAGGAAATGGTGCAGACAAAGCCATCTTTGCAGCAATAGTGGGTCGCCTCGTTGCCAATTTGTTGTATTCTTGTTATCAAACGAAGCCAGGTGCAACAAGTGAACGGGTTACATGTTCCTTTTTATTGCTCACTATTTTAACACTCACAACTTGAGCTCATCTCTCTTCTTCTTCTTCCCAGTCTCCCCTTTTTTATGCTACTTCCCCCTAGTTGTCTCAGTTAGAACTACAGTGAATAACAGGACACCACAAGAAGGTGGGCCAATTTAGTCCCAAGGAGTATTGAAATAGTACACTTACGAGTATACTACTAGTACACTGATATTTGTATACTTACTAAATAAAGTATACTTAAAAATATACTTGAACTTTACTTAAGTATACTTAATAAAATAAACTTGAAGTATACTACTTTTTGGTAAGGGTTACTTGTTTAAAGCATTAAAATGGAATAAACTGGTCTTCATTAGCTCATCTTTTTACATAAACAATGAGAAACCATGAAAACCTTCATGTGGCCCCTTCATTCAGTGCTGGGTCCACGCATGCTCGTATCAGCGGCTCATCAGTCTTCGGTCTGAGCTGATCTGTTTGCTCAAGAACTGGAGTGCTGATTCATTCATTCATCACAGGATCAGGTACGCCACTATTTCGGCTCATTTTCAGTCTGAGTGACTGTCGGGTGTCTAAAAGTAAGTTTTGAGTAACTTTGAGTAACCGTTTCAGACGCTTCACAGTCCGAGATGATGAAATGGCTAATCTAGTTCACTAAAAAATAATCAATTCAAAACTGATGTGTTTTCAAACTGGATGTCACTCTATTTGTCTGAGGCTCTGGATTACAGGTAACACTGTTGTAAAATAATGTTCAGTTTCTTGCACAGACTGATCGTTTGGCTTCATAAGACCTCAATACATCGTCAGAAGTCACAGGTATTAGTTTTGTGTTGCCTGATATGCTTTTTTTGACTCTCAAAGTGCTGGGAGCTGCTGATTTGCATTTTATTAAACACCAAGGAACACAGTTTGAGCTATAAATCTTCCTCTGTTGTACAAAAAAAAAAGGCTCTAGTGTGAGGGCAGTAAATTAACAGCAAAATTTCATTTTTTGGGTGAATTATCCCTTTCAATCAACTTTTGACCAGCTGAATTTGTTGTTTTTCAGGACATTATATTTACAAGGATTCATGTCAATATGCAAAAAAGATCAAATGAGATATCTCTGAGCAAAGCAGCAAAAGACTGAAGGGTGGGGGATTTCCATTTGGAAAATCTCATCACAACAGAGGAGCAGTTTCTGGGCTGGTGTTGTGTAGGCAGCTGTCTGCTGTTTTCTGATGCAACACCTGCGTGTTTTTCACTCGAACTCACTCAAAGTCCAAAACGACCAAATCAGTGTCACGCATTCCACTGCGAAGATCCTCTAGACAAACACAGCTGCTAAAATTAACACAGAGTGTCAGTCTGGATTTAGCAGACTGTCCACACATGATGCGACGGCACCAGAAATAATGCAGCGGCACGCATAAAAACAGACACTCGCCGTGTGACAGAACTGCTTATATCTTAATTAATGACTCAACGAGGAGCTACGCAGCACAACACCAGTCCATATGCTCACCTGCTGTTTGACACAGAGTTCAACTCACAGCCAGAAATATTACTCAGCCGTCTTAATCTCGTGTAACCGGTTGAGAACATCATATTTCGCCCCAGACCTGAAGACAATGAAGCTTTTCAATGCACATTTTCACCATTTGTGTCTGTGCAAAGTCCTAATGCATAAAGAAAAGAGATGATACAAGGCTGAAGATGTACAGTAAATAAATAAACATGCAGGTTTGGGGTTTCTCTTTACCTTTAAGACAGAATTAGATCCAGACGGCATGGCAATGGCAGATTCAACAGCACCTTTGGGTTTTCCAACATCCATTCCATTCATTTCAGTAAACAGAGTAATTCTTCTGGGAAATTTAATGCGTTTCCTGTGTTTTTCATCAAGGAAGATGTTCAATTACGTCCTCGTGATGCTCATGTTTGGGTTAAAAGTTTTGTAGACTTTGAGGGTTTTAAGAAATTGAGGTCAGGATCCAAAGGGAGTTTATTTACTCAAATATAAAATATTAAATATGAATGCTTAAAAGGATAGTTAACCCAAAAAAGAAATTCTGTCATTTACCCCTTATGCCATTCATTCTTCTGTCAAACAAAAACAAACAAAAAATTTCATTGGACTCCATTGACTGTCATTGATTTTTTTTTTTTTTTTTTTTTTTTCACAGAAGAAATAAACTTACACAGATTTGGAAAGACATTTGGGTGAGTAAACGATTTAGGTAGAAATTCAAACTTGTCACATTTATACTAGATTCAAATTTGGGGGTTGGTTGCACTAATTTGATCAAAAATACAGTAAAAATTGTGAAATATTATTGCAATTTCAAATGCATGGTTTCTAAGTGAATATTTCTTAAAATATAATTTATTCTAAATATTTAAAGCTGACTTTTCAGCATCATTACTCCAGTTTTCAGTGTCACATGATCCTTCAGAAATCATCCTAATATTTGCTGGTCAAGAAACATTTCTGATTATTATCAATGTTGAAAACAGTTGTGCTGCTTCATATTTTTGTGCAAGCCGTGATACATTTTTATTTTCAGGACACAAAAAGTTCAAAACAACAGAATTTATTTGAAACAGAAATATTTTATAACATTATCAACATCTACTGTCACTTTTGATCAATTTAATGCATCCTTGCTGAATATGAGAGATTAATTTTATTAAAAGTTTGTTAACTATGAAGTACATATCTGTTCTATGTAAGGAGGTGATGATCTCTAGGTCACATGATGAGAAAAGGACAGGTATTTTCATGATTATACTGTAAATGAAGCCGCATTACACGTGTCACCTTGACAGTGACCAGCCGCTCCTGCATTAGAGACATAAATAGCTGCTGTCCGTGACATGAAGGGCTTCACAGAGACAGCAGCTCTGGTGTGGAGGCTGCGAGCGCGTCCCGAGGATCCTTCCAGATGTCTGCGTGTGACACTGTCATCTCGCTGACATCTCACCGTCATCACGTTTCATCAGCACCATAATTAATCAGCCCTCTAACAATGCGCTGGCCGTGACAAGGAGAACGCGGGCTCTGCCAAGTCTGCTGTTGCCACGCCAATGAAAAGCCTCGCCAAATCTGGTGCCCTCGTGTCACGCTGTCTCACTCCACCACCGTGTTACGCCGACAGTTTTTATCCATTAGCCATTTCCCCACTGTTCCTCTGCTTGCCTCTTTCATTCACGTTATTTTTCAGCTCACTTCTAAACCGAGCATGCCGGGAAACTGGCAATTATTACTAAAAATGATGCACCTTCTTTAAATTAGCTATGGTTTTGCTACAAATAAAACCAAAAAAAAAAAAAAAAACATGGTTTCTATAGTTAAACCATAGTAACCTCAAAATAACCATGGCTTTTCTA